>NC_137688.1:52993995-53116495 GCF_963989245.1 Nansenia antarctica | reverse complement strand
CACACGCGATATCTCAGACATCACTGGGACAAATTTTACGAATCTTGGGTCATGTGTGTTGCCATAGAGATCCTGCTTTTACAAAATTACACTGATTGGCCGAAAGGGGGTGTTATAGTAAACAACTGAAATTCCCTGATTGGCTATGGGGGACAACCTGTTTACTGACTTGTTCTACGCTGTAATCAATAGAGTTGAAGGTGAATACACAACTGTTATCAATGATTGTATGATGAATTGCTCAGCTGAAGTTCTATGAATGCATACATGAAGAGTATATCATTGTCATATACAGATGAAACAAAACATTGGTAATTAATTAGATTGATAGATTGACATTTTCTACCTCATCTGACATAATTTTTAATGTGCAAGACAACAATGTGTCAATAACATACAACACCATCATATTTGTAAGATTCAAAATTCATATATATTTCTCTCCTTCAATAGGCATGACATTTTTTTTACACGACTGGGGACAGAATTCAATCCAAACTGCAGCACGGAAACATCGTTCTGAACTGCGCTCAGTGATCAGTGACAGATTCACTCACATGAGCAGCCATAGCCACTAGCATGGGTTTATTTACAAACGTTTTCTGAGCGTCAGAAGCCTAAACATTTTTGCAGAAAGATAGGCAGTGTTTATACTTTTGAACTACTCCATTGGTTCAATTTTGTCTGGCCAAGTCAATCACGGCTTAGAATTTGCAATGATTTAAAATACCATTTGAACCCAGGTCTGAAACAATGCTGGACCGTGGAGGCTGGTGGAAGTAGAAATGAAGGACGTCTCATTATTATGCATAAATGGAATGATATCAAACAAACGTTTGATACCTTCTCTCGGCTGTGCTCTGAAAATCTGATCTGAACTCATGGAATGCCTCTTGTCCAATCAAATCACTTGGTCGCTCTATGACGTTGAACCCAGTGTGTGCTCCGGCAATCTCAGAGCGAATTTACGACCGCACCCCTCATTCCAGTCCTTGCATCACAATGAGCCCGTCCTCTGATATCTTCCTCCACCAGCCTCCCCTGACACTTGGTTGTTTCATGTTCCTACTGCAAGCTGGGTTTGCTCCGGCTATAAATATGACAAGTTCACATTGTGTATGATGGTAACGTGCAATCTAAGTATTATGTTGAACGTGTAAGGTACAGTATAATGTTTTGTATAAAGCACTGTGTGTCTAAGACAATTTTCCCCTCTGGGACATTAAAGTTCATCCTATCCTATCCTGCTTCTCCTCATGGATTTGAAAAGGAATGGATTGGTCAAAGGGATAAGGTGGTCAAAGGGACACTCTGCTGCTATGCTTACACTGATCCAATGCTTTTAAATGGATGAGGGGAGAGTGCATGAGTACACACTTCTGAGAGGGTGTAGTAGAGAGTCAGAACGCAACCCAAGACAAGCAAGCCCTTGTCCTCAGTCTCCAATGGCGAGTAAGGGCATATTAAACAATGGGTATTATCATAAACACATGCTTCAGCACGGTTAAGCCTAGATAGTATTATTATGAATATGAGTATGAACATTGTATTACTGTACTGTATATACAGGAGTGTCCTTTCAGTTTACAAGAAGAGTAATCGAGAATCTCAGAAAGAAATCATATATATGTATATATCATTGTGTACTGTACTTAAATGAGAGCAATAAATAGAGACCTAACAGAAAAGGTTTCTGTCAGAACTGACGTATTTCCTAATACGTCCATAACTGCCAGGAATTTGAGAGAATAATTCAGCCGTCAGTCTGACCCAATAATTGTCAACTAAATAAAAGAAAGTAGAAAATAAGCTACATTACAGTTTGTATAAAATAAACAACAGCAGATGGACATCAAATCATCGATCATACAACGCTACAGAGAAAAACAAACCAAACGCATAAATAAATCCATGCAGCCTTGTTTTTTTGTCTCTTCCTTCCTACATGATGAACATGTTTACCCTCCATCTATTCAGTTATACCCTGTCAAACACCAACTGCCAATGCTAACTGTCGTTTCTCAGCGGCCATTTTAGATATAGCCAGGGCTTATAGAGCTGCATATCAACATAATGTAACATTTTTACCATGAATTAAGGATACAAAAAGGACATTTCCCGGAGGTTTACTTTTCATGGAAAGGAAATGAACTCCATGTCTATGTAACTGTAAGGTGGAAGTGAAGCCTGCGTGTTCGTGAGTGATGAGGCTTCTTCTTGGCGTTTAGGAGACGACACAACCAGTGTCTTTCTCAGGCTTCAAATCTGGTTCCTTCACTGGTTTCACCTCCTCATCCTGCTTATGTTTGGCCTGAAACATTGAAAATGGAGAGGGTGAAATATGTTCAGAGCCATGTATTGTATGCAGGGATTAAAGAAAAAAAAAATCTTTCAGGCCAAATCGGGGCCGGTGGCTTTCCGTGCGCAAAGCGCGCGTGCGATTTTCCGTTCTACGTTCTAATGCTTTGACTTTTCTTTCGAAAAATGTGAACACATTTCCGCGTTGTAGAAAATCAATGACACATCGCTAGTCAACTAACACGGCTTGTTTTGTGAGCCTGCTAACAATGTAAAGTAGTGTTCTAGTTAACTAGGTAGCAGTCCAATCCATTTCGCTGCAGTATTTTGGCTTGACTAGCGAGTTTGTGTTGTGATTCTCAACAACGTTGAAACGTAGTTTCACACTTTTCCATAGTTTTGAATAATAAATGTGTGGACTGACGATGTAGCGCAGCCTAACTTATTCTAATAATTATTTAACATACTTTTATTGTGATAATTATTCCCCCCTCCTCCCAGACAAGGTCACATTATTATTGGATTGGTTGTTTGCGTGTCGGGTGAAGTTAGCTAAACATTTAACCGGCTAGCTAGCAAGAGAAACATAATGTCACTCTCCAAAGGTCTAAAGAGGAAAGTTGACGGTGGAAACAGGGCATTTAAAGAGGAATAGACAGCGAACTATGCGTTCATCCTACCTGGTTTCATCAATGCAAAGCCGTTGTGAGAGACTCACATTTTACGTGCTCACAATGTTCCCTTTCTATACATGCGAGTCGTCCTTTTCATCAATGAATGTGATAAAGACGCGCTAGAGGAATCGATTGGTGCATAAAAACCTTGAGAACTGCAGGATTAAAGTGACGTCCATAATAATAATACATTAGACTTATAGCGCTTTTCTAGACACTCAAAGACGTCCATATCACCAGATAGCCAACAAATAGTGACCGATGGGAGATGCCAGTTTTCTCATTAAGTGAGATTTAATAGCCTAATATTATTTTTGCTATTTTTAATGAATGGCTCATTGTAATTATTATCCATAGTAATGTAGCGTGTTTGCTCTGTCGTTTCAGGAGCATATAGGCTAAGCGGATTCAGCTTTTTTTTTTGCGCCGATTTTGTTGTCAATGTTTTTCATAAAATTAAACTGCATTTGTGTGGTGGCCTGGGAAAACCCGTCGGGTGTCGCTGGCGTTCGTTCGTGGCAAAGAGCAAATATAGATGGAAATCGCGATTTTGGCGATTTTGATATTATGTGGTATTCTAGTACTTTGAACTCCATACTACATTATGGTGAATAAACATTTTAAGAAAACAAAAGAGAAAGTACTTATTTTGATGTTTTTGTGGCGGGTAGTTTGCTAGCGAAACAACATCACGTTGAACGTGTCTCATTCTCAGTTAAGCAACGCACGCACACATGAGCGAAAGGAGAGACGATACTTCCACCTGTGTTATTGCCAGTTTACTGATGCTCACAATAAGCATAAAGTAATTAAATCTTAACTAGAAGACACACAAATGGATCTGTCCCTCGCATACCGACGAGGCGAGCAGACTACCACCGCATCACAAGCAGACAAACGAGACCGGCCGATCTGCATAGGCTCCTCCCCCGACCCGGAGGAGAAAGGGGAGGATTTCTCCCCTTTCACTTTTTTTGACATGCTACATTAAAATGCTCATAACTTTTTAAAATAAAGGGCTATCTCAGTCATTCAACCAGTTATGACTAGCTGAGAACTTCTAATTTATGGAAATATAAAAAAATGAAAATGTCAAAATGCCACCATGTGAAGGGTTTTCCCAGGCCACCACACATTTGCTTTGTTACTGTTCACATGTGTGGTGCAGTCACATAGCCTATAAGTAAACATTAAGTTTGAATGATTTACTGAGCTGGCGTTACTTTTTTCAAACCACACACCGCATGTCGGCTATTTCAGCACCACGCACCATGTCCACCTACTTATCACTATGAGGGGTTCAGCGTCAGTGCACCCGGCTCTGTTACTGTCGCATAGTTGTAGCCAATAAAGGCCTATATGTAGGCTATATAGGCTATTATATATCATTTATATACGTAATACCAACATCAAAATAGATTGTATGCCTCTACAAATCATATTACACCAGGTAAAATCCGTCACAACTTGGAATAAATCCGTCGCAATTTGGAATAAATTGACGGAAATCCGTTGTAGCGACGGAGAACTTTAATCCCTGTGTATGTGTCTAATAGATTACTATCAGTCACAAGATCAAATACCTAAAAACATCATCAAGGCTATGGAAAAGATTATAATGATATAACATGTGTTGCAGTTCCAAATGGGAAAATTCGAACCAGGATCAGTGGGACGGCAGAAAGACATTTAACATTTCAAAAAATTAAGTTAAGTTAAGGTGGGGTTTAGTGTTGGGTTAGGTATGGTATGGTTATGGCTTTGGGGTCCCTCCCAAGGATCCCACTTAGCATCTACTGTTACAAACATTGGATCATGAGTAGGCTACCTTCTCGTCTTTGACCCCCTTGGTGAGGTCGAAAGTGGCGTAGACTTCAGGGGTGCACTGCTCGCTGATGGATGGGAACTCAAAGGCGACTGGCTCAGCCAGGCCGTAGCTGGCCTTCAACTCTAGCTGGGGCGCCTCAGCAGGGACCTTGTGGAAGTATCTGGAGAGAAGAAAATAGTTCATTAATTTACTACACTCTAATAAATGTTGTACTGGAGGGCAGTGAACTTGTAGTGTTCCATTGTACCAACAATAGAGCTGAAAGAGGTAGGTGTGTGAAATATTAGATTTCACCTGAGGGGGAATATGATCCCATTCCACTTGTGGAACGAATGTGCGTGCCTGCATGCATGTGTGTATGGGTGTGCGTGCCTGTGTGTGTATGTGCATCCCTGCTTATGTGTATGGGTGTGCATGCTCTTCTGTGTGTATGTGCGTGGCTGCTCTTATGTGTGTATGAGCCTGCCTGCTTGTGTGTGTATGGGTGTGCATGCCTGTGTGCATGTGTGCCTGCCTGCTTGCGTGTGTGTATGGGTGTGCGTATGTGTGTGCCTGCTTGCATGTGTGTACGTGTCTGCGTATATGCGTGCCTGCCTGCGTGTGTGTGTGTGTGAATGTTTGCAGACTCACATGAAGCCGTTTTCTCTCTGGCACTTCTCCAGGGTGTTTTTGATCAGGCCACCCAGCTTGATGAAGAACAGCTGCTCTGAGGGCTTGGCTGTGCTGCCCGGCCCTTTGGTCTGGCGGTACTCCTTACACAAGGCCTCAGCTCGGGAGTAGCCTAAACACACAACAACAGATACACAAGAACAACTGTTTACATTTGCGTACATTACCATAGACATGGTGTTTAGAAGCAGGGAGAGGTTGCGAAGAACAATGAGTCATCTCTGACACAGAAATACCAACACTTTTCTGCCTCTTGGAGGGATCGTATCGCTTCGCCACACTTGTCGCTCGCCAGGAGGGTCTGTCCGTGGTAGCAGAATGCCTGAGAAAGACATGGATACGCATCACTGAGGTGCAGGGCTGGTTGGTTTCCCAGACACAGAGTGTTACGGCCGTAGAGCGGTTGTGTTTTTGTTTGTTTCCTGTATTTCTCCCCAGGTGATTGCCCCAAAAAGCATTTTCAATGGATATTCTCCATTGGAAGCAAAACAAGCAAATAAACAGACACTCTTTCTCTTAACTGTCACTCTTCACTCCAATACTCTGACAGAGACTTGCATAGGGACAGACCAGGGGAAGCTGGTGGAGGCAGAAATCGGAGGATGGGCTCATTGTAATGCAGGACACGGCATAAGGAACGGTATCATGTTTGATACCTTATCTCATTCCATTCCCTGCATTACAATGAGCCCATCCTCTGATTTCTACCTCCGCTAGCCTCCCCTGGGACAGACAGGGACTTACATAGGCCATGTAGAAGTGCTGCTTCAGCTGCAAGTACTTCCTCCACTTGCTGCTGCAGTCTGGCTCCAGGGTGTTCAGTGTGTGGTCTACAGACAGGGGAAGATAAGAATCGGGTTGAGTGTGAGAATACTGGGGCAGTTTCCCCAAAACTCTGTAGCTTAAATAGTACTTATTTACTCCTGACAACCAAGCTGCAAAACCGTGAGATAGTAACAATTGTAAAATGTATGTTTTCAGGTCAATCTTCTGTGGTAAATGAAGAACTCTGCTGGTCGAGGGGAAGGGTGGGCCTGGATTTTCAAGAGACAAAGCACTACTTTAACTGCGAAGCTTTCGAGAAACTCACCTCTGATCAGACCAATATTAGTTACAATCAGACTAGCTGCTCTATAATCTCAAGTCAATACATGGATTATTATAGGACTTCAACAAAGCCAGGACGTGAACAGAAACTCACCAGCCTTCTGGTAGAAGTTAGCAGTCTCGCAGGCCAGGGCAGCGATGAGGTTGG
This sequence comes from Nansenia antarctica, assembly GCF_963989245.1. NCBI lineage: Eukaryota > Metazoa > Chordata > Actinopteri > Argentiniformes > Microstomatidae > Nansenia > Nansenia antarctica. The sequence goes on along the minus strand of NC_137688.1, from coordinate 53,109,771 downwards.
CGTTATGTTTGAGCTCAATTGCTCTGGCAATCGTCACTGAAACCAGAAGAAAAACGAGTTAGTCAACATCACATTCAGTGTTTCCTCTATATGCATTTATTCGTGGCGGGCCGCCACCAAAGAATTTCCTCCGCCACCAAATGATTCAGACAGTCCACTTTGATTCTGGCTGCGCAGAAAGGCAGCGAGTTATTATGACCGGCGAACAGAAAAAAAGCAGATTGAAGCTAGATTTAGGCCGCTTCCAGACCAACATTTCGTTACGATTTAGCGGTAGTTAGTTACAATATGTTACAATGTTGCAAATTGCAATTAACCTCGTCGTTTGTGTTCGCACTGCAATCGAGACTGAATCGCTCTCAAACAGGCGCGCTGCGCGAGGCAACGCGCTTTTCAAAACAGTTTTGTGATTGGTCCGAATTTAGCGGGACATTTGGATTTCATTTTTTTTTTTCGTTTTGTGTTTTGTGTAATATGTCTATCGGCAAAATTCTACTGCTGGTCTTAATTATCAGCGACCGTCTCCGCTAGGGCTGCAACGATTAGTCGACATAATCGACGACGTCGATCATAAAAACTCGTCGACGTGGAATTTTTCTGTCGACGCATCGTATAATAAAAATAAAATAAAAAATAAAAAATAAAAAAACGGGAGCCATGCAAGAATCAGCTGGGTAAGTTTTAGCTAACGTTGTTAGCCAACTGGCTAACGTTATATTGTTAGGGTCGTAATGTTTATGTTAGCTTTACTGTTACATGTTGGAAAACAACTTCTCATGGACAGGGCTGTACATGCTATGAGCGTTTGTGCTATTAATTTATTTGCCCTGTGGCACGTGTGTGACAGACAGAGGCGCTTGTATGTAACGTTACGTAGCAGGGGTTTTCCATGTTGAAGCCAGGAGAACGCGAGATGAAATGAAGTGAGGGGTGGTCGCTATTAAAATACCAGGTAGTCATGGTGGATGATCATGAATGATGCTTGATAAGTGAATGCTATTTCAATTATGTTGAGTCCACCAGCGAGCTGTCTGTAAGATAAACAGCGCCAAGCGTAGCCTACTAACGTGAGCTGTCTGTAGTCTAGCCAGCAATGCTAGCTAGCCAATCAACTAGCTCTGTGAGCAGCTGTAGCTTGGCGTAACGTTAGGTTAGATAGCTAGTTAAGCCGGATTTATGCTTCTGCGTCGCCATTTACGCACAGCGAAAAGCCACACGACTAATTGAAAAAATAATCGACAGATTAGTCGACTACCAAAATAATCGTTAGTTGCAGCCCTAGTCTCCGCTGCCGTGCGACCAACACGCAGGGGGAATATGGAACTATACAGCACATCACATACTCCAGGGAAACGCTGCTGTCTCTCCGACCACCTCAGCCACTACCGGACTTTGTGCTGAACTCCACCCAGCCAACAGACACCGGGCCACGGCCACAACGCAGGCGAGGTCGCCGGGGAGGTGTACCCCGACGGCGAAACAACAAACCACCGCTGCCGTCAATAATCCTCAGCAATGTGCGGTCCCTGCTGCCTAAAATGGACGAGCTACGTGTCAACATGAAGGGCTGCTTTGAATACCAAGGCGAATCTCTTGGTTCTGACCGAGACGTTGTGGCTCCACCAGGGAATCCCAGACTCTCTGATCAACCTGGATGACTACTCGTCCGTGCGCGCAGACCGCACCGCTGCAGCTGGGAAAGGACACGGCGGGGGGCTGTGTGTGTGAGTGACTGGTGGAGCTGATGATGTTGCATTTTCGATTAGGATACGGGATTAAAGGCACCGGCGACGGGCTAAAAGAGAAATCCAAATGTCCCGCTAAATTCGGACCAATCACAAAACTGTTTTGTGTCTCTCCCTGGAGTATGTGATGTGCTGTATAGTTCCATATTCCCCCTGCGTGTTGGTCGCACGGCAGCGGAGACGGTCGCTGATAATTAAGACCAGCAGTAGAATTTTGCCGATAGACATATTACACAAAACACAAAACGAACAAAAACAAATAAAAACACTTGAAGCAAACCAGTATCACCGGCCCGAGCCGCTACAGAGCAGCGCCACCGGCGCTGCAGCTGTAGGATATATTGGTATTTGATCACCTTCTATATAAAATCACCTGCTCGGCTTTAATGACTTAACCGCCATTAAAATATATATAATTGTTGCCACCCTCTATTGAGCGCCAGTGCGCGTTTTATGCGCGTGCACGCGGAAAAAAAATGTGCACGCTGTGCGCGCGACAGATAGCCGCTCCGCCACTAATGTGAAAAATCTTGGAGGAAACACTGACATTTATTAGCATTATTCACATTAAGTCCCCAATAGAATATCATCATCATCATCATCATCACTGTATACTCAATGTAATACCTCATACTGTAATACCTAATACCATGCACTGTCTACATGTCATGTCTTTTGCATTTGGTTATCTTGTCCCAGTACTTGTTGTGTGTAATGACAATAAAGTTGAATCTAATTGAATCTGTTCTCGCCAAGAGCATGCACCCTAGCCTGGTCAACTCAGTTCTCTAGTGCTATACAGCACAACTCCTATTACTACTGGTGTCATGCCAATGACAAACAGATCTGGGACAACCGGGCTACATAATATGATCTCTCATACTCACTATTACATCATACTGTAGATACCAGAGAATGAGCACACTCGCCTGTATCCCAGTAAATATGCCAATAAACTTTGAAGTTGAAGTTGGCTGAGTCTTATCGAGTACTGTACCTTCCTGGGCCTCTGCTTGACACTGGACCAGGTAGGTGTCGATGACCCTGGGCTCCAGGTCACGGCCCTTCTCTGCTGGGGTGATGAGGCGGGGGATGTGGGCCTCCTGGAGTAGAGACACGAGAGACGAGAGGATGAGCCTGCTGCCCACAGTAGACTATAACCATGGAGCAGCATGCAACATGTGTTTGAGGAGATAACGTGTGCAGCATTGAAGAGTGGAGGTAGAAATGGTAGGACACGCTCCTTGTAATGCATAGAATGGCATCAATAAAAATGTATACCATTCCTCATTCCGTTCCATGCATATCAATATATGTGAACATTGCATCTTTATCACCTTGAGATGTTTGAAAATCCCAGCAGCAACTTTCAGGCTCCGGTGGACATCTTTTGCCTCAGCCTCTGTTATGCTACAAAACAATTGAAAATGTGGTAAGATGATTAGTAGAGTGTAAAGATAGATCAATACTGAGAGCACACGTATAAACCTGAACTTATAAGAAATGATTAAAGTAGACAAGAAACACATACTTTTCCTTCCCTGCGCATCTTGAGGCAAACTTGGTGTACCAGAGAGCTACATTAAAGCCCATGGAGACCAGCTCAAATATAGCATCTTGTTGGGCACTATAAAGAGAGAGAGAGGGAGAAAAAAAGAGAGAGGTAAGAGAGAGAGTGCGAGTGAGAGAGAGAGAGAGAGGGGGAGAGAGAGAGAGAGAGAGAGAGAGAGAGAGAGAGAGAGAGAGAGAGAGAGAGAGAGAGAGAGAGAGAGAGAGAGAGAGCATTCATTTCACAGAAACCTGATGGATGTGGTGACAAATCCAATGAATAGCCACAATGGGGCGGGAACAACCATTGCGTTATTAGATTCGTTGAAAGGGTGTTTCTATGAGGAGTGGCTCAGTGAAGTGAAGATAAACTAACTAACCTAAAGGAATGACTACAGTAACTAATATGTAGCTTATGATGTATACTTCCTTTGTTTTTACCTCCCTGTGTGTATGATCTCCCTTTGTTTCAATTCATTTGACCTATAAAGTGCTTGTGTATTGCTGTTGTGAATTAAATGTGCTGTATAACTAAAATCAGATCGATACACTATACTGTCAGCGCGGAGCTCTGGCCGTGAACCTGAGGTGTCTGTTCTGACACCAACGTTTATACCCCTGAATGTCTTTACCTTGGTGTGTTTCCTTGTAAAGTGTTGGTCCACTTGAAGTTCTGGATGAACCGTAGTTTGTTCTCTTGTGTGGTGCCATCCAGAGAAGCAATGAATCCTATGTCGTGTCAAGGACGTGATCAAAAGACCAGCAAGACTGGCTTGTTAATAGCGACAGCACAGAGGCCTACTGTATTTTAATGATAGCTTATTAGAAAGCAAAGCAGACGCATCTAGCAAGGACACTGCAGTAACACAGCGTAACACAGTGAACCCTGCTGGAGTGGAGACAGAGGAGAATAGAGTAATATAAATTCACCTTGGAGGAGAGAGAAATAAGCATCTGTGGCATTCTTCATGATCTCAGGATTGCAGGTGGTGTCTGTGAACATCTCCAGGAGTCTAGCCCTGGTTGACCTCAAGTCACTGATGATGGGGAGAGAGAGGGGGGATCAAACAGATAAACAGCAGCAACATACAGTTGATCATTATTATAAATTGATTATTTAGGAATTGGCCTTCAATTACGTATGTTTTAAGGACAAATATCTTCCTCCCAAAGTGATATATTAGGTTGTGTATACTGCATGTCAATATTATTGATGCTAGTAGAGACAAATCAAACGCCAAAATGTTTAACATACTTGCATATCTTATTTGCTGCCGGACTTGCAGCAACTCCGTAGAAGTTGAACGCGACAGGTGCTGTGGCTTTCAAAGGGTTTCGATGGAACCAATGCGTCATTGTGTGGCTTGACTGTAAACACTGGGTGTACTGAGAAAGAAGCAGGCATCGATAACATCGATTTACATTTGCATAATTAACCAACATTTGAAAATAGAACTGTACATGACGTCGCCGTACACGGACATTTTAGTGCTGGTTTAGAGTGCTGTAACAGCAAAGGGAGAGATGAGTTTATCCGTATTCTGGCTGGCAGACGTTGTAATGTTTACATAATGGCCTAGCTACATAACGCCGTTAGTCGTCGTCGTCCTCCTCCTCCCTGTAAACTAGCAAGCAGATGTGTGCTGATGAAATAAGTAGCGTATCTCAAATCTTTCCTGACCTATTCGTTCATATAATATCACCACAAAACCGCTCACTATTACTGTATTACGTGTGTGAGTATCTAGGCAGCACTTGTAAAAAGTGACATCTGAGCTAGCTAGCTAGCTAGCTACAGCTACTGACAGCTAGCATCGTCAAATAAACAACACAGCTGTTTGGCTAACTTCAGAGAACCAAATAGAAGGGAGAAATTCTATACTAAACAAAACCAAGACAATGTAAATTGATGTTGTTCACCTCGTTTGAATAATGCAATGTGAATGCAATGTAGATATGATAACAAACCTTGGATTTGGAAGAAGTCTGATAGAAGATTCACTTCCGGAAATAAAAGGCACGGAAATCCTACCAGTCGAATGGCGTCATGACGTCATGCATTGAGTCATGTGCTAATGTTTTGCCCTCAAGAAGGTGGGATCAGCTATGGCTGCTTTACTTAAACGTGAGATAAAAAGGAAAACTGTTCTTAGATCGGTTAAAAATCAAGAACATATAACGAAAACATCCACTATGCTATGGGAATATTTGGCCGATGAATGCATATCGGAGTAATAACATAATATAATGATGCAAACATAAACGATTCTGAACTATTTATCGATGATTAGGATGGTTAGGATGTTCTTTTTTACGTTTCATATTGTAGTTCATTTTCTTTGAAGAATAAAACAATCTCAAATGTATTTTTAAAAGTTGAATCTTTTATTTCCATTATTGTCAAACATTATTTGGAGAGAAAAGAGCAACAAACAGACACTGTACTAATTTCAAGTGATAATAAAGACAAAGACAAAAACAAACAACAACAACATAAAATTATATACGTTTTTGGTGTGCACACATCATTTCAAAAAAGTAGCCTACAGTATTTACATTCACAATAGGAATATGGATCAGTCCCCCTCACCAAAATAACAAAACAATTGCTTGTCATAAAATAAACATATCTACAAAATATTGTGCTTTACAACAAAACGTGGGAGAGTAACCATTCATTTAATGCATTCAGCAGTATTTAAAAAATATCTCTACATCAAATATGAAAGACGTTTACAATCAAATCTCTATGAGGCATGAGTAACACACATTACTCAAGGGAATGTGTCATGACATCAGTGCACTCAAGAGGACATTTCAACCTGTATTAAAACACTGATCTAATGATGTCAGCTGTTTTAAAACATAGGCACACTGGTAAAACCCCAGGCACAGTTAAGTGAAGCAAAGGATGTGCAAATGAACGAGGCCAAAAAGTCAGGTAGGGCAAAGTCAACATTTGCAAAAGCAGTTTGGTAACATTATCTTGATAAGAAGCCTCAACCCTCAACACACACCTACATCGCAAGCACACAGACACACACACACACACACACACACACACACACGCACACACGCACACACGCACACACGCGCACACACACACACACACACACACACACACACACACACACACACACACACACACACACACACACACACACACACACACACACACACACACACACACACACACACACACACACACACACACACACACACACACACACACACACACACACACACACACACACATTCTGTTGTTCCAATGTCCATTTAAAGTTATGATTCACATTTTAAAATGATTGTATTCACACATAGAAAGATATAAAAGGTAATTCATAAGATTGTCACTTTCAAATATATATATAATATACATCTCATATAATAACCTTTAGTTTTGTGCAATTAAATGCTATAAATGTATTGTTGTCGTTTTTCTAATTGTACCGTTCGTAGGTAAATAGCTGAACACATCACGCAGAGATGGTGACTGTAAGTATCCCAAATACCTTTTTAATAAACAAATAAAGTTTGTTTCTAGTGAGAATGCCAGAGATTCTGAAACTTAACTGAATGAGTCCCAATTACAGAGCCTGTGTGCTGCAAGTAAAGACATATAACATCTTCGAGAAACTGTTTAAAATGGTAATGAGCTATGACTTAGTTTCTACTAGGTGTTATATTTCTGGTTACCAGATAATTCCCTTCCATTTTTCTGTAACCACGACGGTCATCCTTTACTATTCCAGGGTCATTATTTGTGTCTCTTAATACATTGACATGGAATAATTTCATGTTCCCATGCAACGTTTGACTCATGCTTTACATTTAATTTCAACTAAGTTAAAACAAACAAACAACTTGAGTGTGATCAACCGTCTTCCTCTTTAAGACTTACATAGAGCAATCCTGATAACACAACAAGTGAACAAGCTGTGTTTTTTCTTGTGTAGATGTGATAAAGAAAAAATAACATATTTGGCAAGTGTGTAGCTTTCAGTAGAAACATTATCAAATATAAAAATCAAGTTGAATAAATGGCATAGCATTCCCAAAATACGTTTTTCCTAACCTTACTGTAGGAATACAATAGCATTCCCAAACCACATTTTTCCTAACCCTTGGAAGACCTCATTAAAAGTCAGAAACACATAACTGTAGCTTTTGTAACCCTGGAAGTACACGTATATATGAAGTATACATATATGAATGGTACATCTTTTCTCCCTACATCAAAAAAAGCAGAGAAACCCCCCCCATAGGCCTAGTTCATAAACGTTTGGCATAATTATTACAAAGGACATGGTCACGGATATCTCCCCATCCTCCATTCTTCATGTGTGGCTTGTGCTCGGCTGGCTCTGAGCTGGTCAGGACCAGGGACTGAGGGAACAGCGAGTCCTTGGCCAGATTGAGGGACTCCTCAGCCTTCTGCAGGGCCCATTCGGGCCGACATTTCTCCTTCTGGTGCAGCCCACAGTTCCCAGTGTGGAGCACCCTGGAGCCCTTGGCCACCAGAACCTTCAGAGGCTTGGATATGCACGCCCCAGACAGGTGCTGGAGGGTCCAGTCCCAGTTGTAGTCATCGTAGGTGCAGTACTCATTGCTGCAGCCCATCAGCTTGTAGTACACCTCCCTGGAGATGCCCATGCCGATGTTGTGCTTGGTGGACATCCATCCTGTGGTGCCCACCTTATTGGTCAGCATGTTAAACTCCGCCAGGGGGTCATGGTTGCCTAGCACCAGCATGTCGCAGTCGGGGCAGCTGTTCTTCCTGTATATAACCATCTCCTTGTAGAGGTGGTAGAAGTCAGGCAGGATGTAGTTGTCCTCCTCGAGGAAGATCACAAAGCTGTTGTATCCCTGCAGGGCCTGCACCCGCTCCCACACAAAGTGTAGCTTCCACCACCAGTGGTGTTTGGTTTGGGTGATGGAGGCTTCCCTATAGTGACCGTAGGCGTCCGGGTGCTTGGCGTTCAGGCATCCTGTTTTCAGAGCATTGTCCTTGGATATGTCCCGTGAGCAGTCGCGTGGATCCTGCCCAGGAAACTCACTGGGATAGAGCTGTGTGCTGAAAGGGAAGTATATTTGCAAAACCTTGCAGAATGTTATCCCTTGCACAATGCCATTGATTTCCTCTGAAAAATAATCGTGGCTGAAAATCAGCAGGAAGCTGTGGACCTCAGCTGCACTTTCCAAGGACTTTATGAGCATTTTGAGGTATTCTGGTCTGTTATGCACCTGGATAACCAGCACCAGCTGAGGTTCACCTGGAAACTTGTCCGCATTGTGAATGTATTGCCTGAAATTGGCTTGGTAAACGGACTTAACCATGTCGCTTATGGTACCGAACTGAAACTTTGTCATGCCATATGACAGTACTAGGCGCGTGTGTTCCTCAACCACGCCACTCGCAGTGTCATCAGAAATTAATACACGTGTCGTGAACATGACAGTGACAACTATAAAAGAAAACCCCATGAGGATGAGTAAATTCCTTTTGGCGAGTCGAAACCTCATTTTTGCTAATTTAAGGTAACCGTTGGATACATACAATAGCAATTGCTTAAATCACCTGATAATCGAAAGAGTCTTCATTATAAAGTTAATAACCCCGTGTGCTGTTGCATTGTATCTTTCGATGGGTCCCTTATCCAGCAGTTTCCGAAGAACGTTACTCACTGGGACGCGAACACATGAAGTATCAAAGTTTCCCGGACAGTTGTTTTTCAGACACGATCATCAGGCAATTCAGCTGATATTATCCGTAATGTGTTGCTATTTCTCCGTCGGAAATAATGCATTTAACTGCATCCAGGAAGTGAATTAACTGTTGTTGAGGCGACTTACCAAGTAGAGGTGTCAAGTGTCACTACATTGCTTCCAGGAAGCGCGTGATAGGACTACGGACCATGGTATAGTAAAAGAAAAAAGAGAGTGCTGACGTGTACCACCCAACCAACACGCGCAGGCAGGGTTCTTGCTCAACGAATCAGTATTCCTACCCATGGTTATGTAAAACGAGAGAGAACTAAATATATTAAAAACGTAACCTACTCCACATCTCTGTAGGAAGGTTTTAAGAAAGCAACAGTCTGCAACTATTCTCAAAATCACACCAAGTTAGTTATAGACAGAAGACTAACTAGATCATTGTAGGCTATACATAATTTTCATTGTTTTAAGATGAATGAGCTTAAACCTTTTTTTCAGTCAGGTTTGACTGGTTAAAGCTGTTTATCTGGTACTAGGGTTAACGGTTAATCCAAAAGATTGCCATTGAACAAAGCACAACCACTGAGACAATGAAATGTATATTGTGCACACGTCTCCCCCCAGGAAGAACATAGCTCACAGGGTCAGCCATCTTTGCCCCCCCCCCCCCCCCCCCCCTGGAGCAGTTAGGGGTTAAGTGCCTTGCTCAAGGGCACAACGACCTTGTGTGACCAACCACAAGGCACCTTAGATATTATGCCAGCAACCCTCGAGTCACCAGCTCATCTCCAGCTCCCTCCTGGGGTGGAGATCCAACCAGCGACCTACACCGGCCTCTCTAACCTCTAGGCTACATGTAAACACCATCTGATGGAAGGATACACCTGCAACCACTGATCCAACTCACATATACCATCTTACTCACTCCCCTAAGTCCTCTCCTTTGTAGTGCTGTGTAGCTGTTCAATGTTATCTTGTTGTCTTCCCTATGTGATTGTTCCCGATTCTACCTTTTGTATTGTTTATGTGATTCTGTCTTCTTTTCTGTCTCAGGCCAGTCTCGATGTAACACATTTTAAGATCTGTAATATTACTTTAAATTTTCATTTACTTTTCCTGTATAATAATAATAATAAAGAAAGAAAAAGAAAGAAGATTACATAGCAGGGTTGGCCGGTGGCCGCTTCAGCTAAATGCTGAAGATAATAAAGTTTCCTTACGTATCTTATGTAAAGATAACAGAAGCTCTGAGCTTTCCTCCGTATGGACCTGTGGCTGCAGACTGCAGAGACACTCACCTGGAGCCACTCGTGCTCCACCAGGGCCTGGAAGCCCTGAATGGTCCTGCAGGTCGGGTCCAGGATGATCTGAGCCAGGGAGGTCACCTGCAGGGTGGAGTCTGTGCCCTCGGTGCCGTGGACCAGCACAGACGCCCCCTCCCTGAAAGAGAATGCACATGCAAGGTCAAAACGCACACGTGGTTTTGACGGAATTGAGAGCATAGTGGCCGTGTTTCTGTGGTAACTTATGGACTAATTATGTTGTATTGTATTGTATTGTGGGCTATGTGGAGTTGAAACATGTAACACCCAACTCCACCCAGTGTGTTGGCATTCCATTCTGGGTCACTGACACACTCAGGCTTCAGAATATAGCATGGGTAGGGACATGTGTGTTTCTTCGGCCAAAATATTTCCTTTCATAATAGTAAGAAATATTCCTGCATGCACCATTACCTCTGCACACCTTTATTATGTCGACGTTTCAGTTGGAGACCATGTCCTGATGACATGTTCTGACCAGGAAAAACTCCTAGCACCTAAAGTTATACCTATAAGTTATTTACCTATAAGGTATAGCTTATAACTTGGGTCCAAACTTTGAAGTGATGCTACAGGGTTTTAGCATATTTTCAGCCAAATTCAGCCAACTTTGTCATACCAACTGATAGGACTAGGCCCGTGTTTTCCTGGTGGAACCGAACGGCCACTCGTGTATAACCGTAACAGAGATTTGACCCATCAGTCCCTGTCCCGGGCGCGTCCCGGGCCCTGGTCCCGGAAATACCCGGTGCCATAAGCTTTTCTCAACTCCCACCAGTAGAGTGCACTATTTCACAATTTTAACTGGAACTGTGTCATGATGTTTACACTGCTTTGCAAACTATGAACCTAGCTTCATGTACTCCATACTACTCCATAGGGGTAGTAAACTATACCTTACACTCACTGAACACTTTATTAGGAACACCTGTACACCTTCTCATTCATGGAGGTGTTGTAATGGTGCGGGGAATTCTTGCCACACTTTTAATTGTTAATACCAATCAATCATCGCTGGAATGCCACAGCCTATTTGAGTATTGTTGCTGACCAAGTGCATCCCTTCATGGCTACAATTTACCCATCTTCTAATATCTACTTCCAGCATGATAATGCACCATGACACAAAGCAATCTGAATAGAATAGATAGAACACCTTTGGGATGTGGTAAAACAGGAGATTCACCACTTGAACGTGCACCTGAAAAATCTGCACGAACTGTGTGATGCAATCATGTCATCATGGACCAGAATCTCAAAGGAATTGGAACAGCCTTTTTTCTATCAGTCTATCAGGCCGTTCCTATCAGACAAATGATAACTAAGTTCACTTTAATTCAACCTTCACTTAATTTAACCTTGCATTGGGTTACTCATGGTAGTTGACTGCTTCTTCTTGATTTTGTTGTTGTTGCTAGAGGATGAATGAGTGAGCCTGTATGTTTGTAGCAGTAAATCCTAGGCTAACGCCATGATACTTGGCGAGATACAACGTACTCCTGCCCCTCTCCTTCGCACCCTGCACTGGCTCCCGATAGCAGCTCGCATCAGATTCAAGACCCTGGTGCTTGCCTACCAGGCAGCAAAAGGGACAGCCCCAGCCTACCTGCAGGCAATGGTCACCCCCCAAACTTCACCTTGTTCACTCCACTCCTCCACCTCTGCTGGCCGACTGGCCCCACCACTTCTAGTCAAATGTATCAATTGTAAGTCGCTTTGGAATAAGGCATCTGCTAAATGCCCAAAATGTAAATGTAATACAAAGATTCAAGATTCAATATTCAAGATTGCTTTATTGTCTGTCACAGAGTGACAGAAATTCTCCTTTGACAGGCTTTGTGCAGTTCATGAATGGTTTCCACATTAAAAACACACATAGGTCACATACATACAATAAAAACAGACAGATATAACAGTGTTTATAAAATGTTGTGCCTATTTAAAAAGTCCAGTCATTTAAAAATAATAGTAAAAAAAAACTGTATTATGATTTAAAAAGCTAAAATGTTGTGGTTTAAAAGAAAAACAGTGTGCTTCCTATTTTAAAATGTTCAGGGCGGTGGTTGCAGTGGGAATGAATGATTTTTTGTATGTGTTTTTCCGGGCCAGTGGAGTTCTGTAACGGCGGCCTGATGGAAGTGGCTGAAATGATTGGTGGAGGGGGTGAGAGGGGTCCTGTGTGATTTGTGTGGCTTTCCTGATTAGTGACCGGTTGTAGATTTCAGACAGGGGAGTTTGAGGTGAGCCGATGATTTTACTTGCCTGATTGACTATACGGGAGAGTTTGGTTTTGTGTTTGACAGTGAGGGAGTTGTACCAGGATGTGTTATTGAAGGTGAGAATGGATTCAATGAGTGATTTGTAAACCAGGGTTAAAATGTCAAAGCAGGTGTAAAACATTTCCCAACAACAAGAACGAAACAAGGATATGTCGCGACAACCCATACAAAATAAAACTATTCTAAAGGGACCCCAGCTTCCTTTCCAAACTAAAAAAAGCAATTGAAATGTGAAAGCAAAGCTTGTTGAAAAACTATTTCAACTTGGTGTCCTACAGGTAATTATGCATCTGTCTTCACCTGGCGAATGCTGAGGTGCCCTTATCTCGCCTAAATTTGTCATAGCTGACCACTAGGGGGAAAGCACAAGCTGAAATATCTTAGACTTCATTATATATACTTTTATACTTTGTCTCTGTTATATCCTAACTAGGTATGTTGATATAACTAAATATACTTTCTATACAGTAGAGCAAGCAGGAGATGGAGACCGTGTTACTGTAGTGGTGGTAACTTTATTAGTCAACAACCGGAACACATAACACGTCATACATATATACTAGGCAGTACCCGGATGCCCCACAAGGTGGTAGTATAAGTACATGACAACTCCTCCCCACTTAATGAACAAGTAGGCTCACTAACAAACCCTGAACCCCTACACCCCTGGCAACAGACAATTCAACATGTAGTTGTCACGGATGAAAATAGGTATAGCCCTTGAAATTAACAATCGCTCAGAACTCCAATCACAACAACAAGATCACTTTGTTAACTTGTTATAAACCATTCATCTTATTCTAAGGGAATGAGTTACGGACTACTCAAACCCTGACATGACCCAGGGGATTATTATGCCCCATTCTTGAGGGTCTGTCACATCCCTACTACAGATCCAGGCGTTTCGGCGGTCGCCGCTCTCTCTGTGACTGGCGATGAGTAGTACGGCCATCCGGCAGAACTACACTGTCTGTATCCGGAACAGGTTTCGGTGTGGAACACGGCGACAGTTCTGTCTCTGATACAGCGGTGAAAGTGGATCCAGAGTCAACAGGCTCCACTGTACCTGGTGTATCCTGGATGAGTGTGCTCTGGATTGGGCTGCCCCGGTTGCTTGGCTCAGCAGCAACCACTGGTGTGTTTTCCCCAGGTGTTGCAGACCCCGCGAGAAGCTGGTCGGTGTGTCTCCTCCAGACTAGGTCATCCTTGGTCCGCACTGTATAAGACACCGGCCCGGTCTGTTCCAGGACTGTAGCAGGCGTCCACTTAGCTCGGTTGTTATAGTTACGTGCCAGTACACGGTCACCGGGGCGGAAGGTCCTTTCTTTTGCTCTCTGCTCACGTCTCTTGACCTGAGCCTGTTGTTTCAGGTGCACAGTCTCTTTGGTCTTTGGGGGTTTCAGAAGGTCGAGATTGGTGCGGAGTTGTCTCTTCATGAGAAGTGCTGCCGGCGCAACTTGAGTGGTTGAGTGCGGTATATTTCTGTATGACAGCAGAAACCTATTGAGCCGCTGGTGGAGAGATCCTTGTCCCTGTGAGGCCTTCAGGCCGTTTTTCATGCTCTGAACAAATCTCTCTGCTAATCCATTTGTGGATGGGTGATAGGGGGCAGAGCGGATGTGTTGTACTCCATTTGCCTCCAGGAATCTCTCAAACTCTTGTGAGACGAATTGGGGCCCGTTATCGCTCACCAGCTGTTCTGGAAACCCGAATCGACTGAACATCTCTCCTAGTTTCTCGATGGTTTTCTCTGCTGTGGTCGATCTCATTATCGCCACTTCCGGCCACTTACTGTGGGCATCAACCACCACCAGGAACATCCTCTCCTCCATCGGGCCAGCGAAGTCCACATGAACTCGCTGCCATGGTGCCTCCGGCCAATCCCACGGATGGAGGGGAGCTGGCTGCGGCATGCAGCGCACCTGCTGGCATGACGTACATGTTTTCACAGTCTCCTCGATCTGACCATCCAGTCCAGGCCACCAAAAGTAGCTTCTCGCAAGCTCCTTCATGCGGACGATCCCACTATGTCCTTCATGTAGCTGCAGTAGTAGCCTTTTCCGTAACACAGGCGGAATAATCACCCGGCGTCCCCAGAGGAGACATCCTGCCTGCACAGACAGTTCACTCCTTCTTGTGAGGTAGGGCTTGAGCTCGGGAAGGTCTCCCCTCCTACCGGTGATCAGTACATCCATCAGCGTTGACAATACAGGGTCATTCCGGGTGTGTCTCTTCACTTGAGCTGCTGTGATGGGCGCTTCCTCAACTTGACTGAAGTAGAAAATGCCGGTCCGTGTCAGCTCGGCACGGACCACAGGCAGGGGTAGTCTCGAGAGGCCATCCGCATTGGCGTGCAGCTCCGACTTGCGGTATTTGATGTCGTAGTCATGAGCAGACAACAACAAGGCCCATCTTTGCATCCTTCCCGCCGCCAGGGATGGAATGCCGGTGTGGGGCCCGAAGATTGTTGTGAGGGGCTGATGGTCTGTCAGGAGAACAAACTTTCTCCCAAAGAGATAGTGATGATTTTTTTTTACTCCAAACACAATCCCCAGTGCTTCACGTTCTATTTGTGCATAGCCGCTCTCAGCCTTGCTGAGTGTACGGGAGGCGAATGCAATTGGCCGTTCCTCCCCGCTGGGCATGATGTGTGAAACAACTGCTCCCACCCCATATGGGGAGGCATCACACGCCAGTTGTAGGGGCAGTGCGGGGTCAAAATGTGTCAGGGCGTCAGATTCCAGCAGCGCCCGTTTCGTTATCTCAAACGCAGCCTCACATTGTTGAGTCCATACCCAGGCTTGCCCGTGGCACAGCAGCTGATGTAGGGGTCGCAGTAGAGAAGACAGGTTCTGGATAAACTTCCCGTAGTAATTGAGGAGCCCCAGATAAGAGCGGAGTTGACTCACATTTTGAGGTGCTGGTGCTTCCACGATGGCCTTGGTTTTGGATGGAGCCTTGTGCAAGCCCTCCGCGTCAATCACGTGACCCAGATACTCGACGGAAGACTGGAAAAACTCACACTTTGACTTGCGAACTTTTAATCCATATTCTTCCAGTCGCTGCAGAGTGGCCTCCAGGTTCCCCAGATGTTCCTGTTCTGTCCTTCCAGTGATGAGTATGTCATCCAAATAACATTGGACCCCGTCTAAGCCGCTCAGTATCTGCTCCATCGCACGCTGGAAGAGAGCCGGTGCAGACGTAATCCCGAAAGGTAGTCTGCAGTATCGGTACAGGCCCTTGTGAGTGACTATGGTGAGCAGGTCTCTAGATTTCTCGTCGACCTGCATCTGTAAGTAGGCTTGGTTGAGGTCGATTTTGCTGAATCTTTGTCCTCCAGCCAAGCCTGTGAACAGGTCCTCTATGCGAGGGAGTGGATAGTGTTCAGCCTCTAGCACAGGGTTCAGGGTGACTTTAAAATCTCCGCAGATTCTCACCGAAGTATCTTTTTTAATGACTGGTACGATGGGAGTGGCCCACTCACTTCGACTGATGGGCTCCAGCACCCCACTCTTGACCAATGATTCCAGCTCAGCTTCCACTTTTGGCTTTATGGCGTATGGGACTTGTCTCGCTTTCAGGAACTTGGGTCTGCTGTCTGGCTTGATGTTCAGACTGACTATGATGTCCTTAATTTTTCCAAGTTCCTCTTTGAACACCTCCGCATGTTTGTTCAGGATAGCAGTCAGAGGGGATTCCCCTTTGTTCAGCATGTGAACCTTGGGCCAGTCCAGTCGGAGTTCCGCCAGCCACGAACGGCCTAGCAGAGATGACAAGCCGCCCCCCACGACGTACAGTGGTAGGTGTGCGGTTTGCCCATTCACCTGGACTGTGACATGGATGACCCCCTTGGTTGGCACTGACTCGCCGGTGTAGGTTCTCAGTTTGAGTTTCGTTGGTTGTAGTGGCAGATGCGGCAGGGTTTCTTTGTAGACAGCATACGATATAAGAGAGACTGCTGCCCCAGTGTCTATTTCCATACGCACTGGTTTCCCCTCCAGCAGTGGAGTTTCGAAATAACCCCCTGCACCTCCCACTACTGACAGGACATACACAGGTTCCTCGTCTGATGAGCTGCTGAGATTAGCCGTAGCTTGGCTAGGTTGTACACTATGCACAGGCTGTCTCTTTTGGAATCTGTATTTTGACTTATTGTTGTCCAGACTAGGATTTTTAATCAGTCCCTTACTTTTGCATGCCCGTTCAATGTGACCTTTTTTTCCACACTTCCTGCAGTCCACATCCTTACTCCAACACTCAGCAGCCAAATGTCCACTCTTGTCGCATCTGTAACATTTGCTCTGGGTACCTCTGTCCTCTGCGGAGACTCTGTGCAGCTTACCGCTCTCACTGAGCTGATGAGCGTCCTTGGTCGCTAATTCCATGGACACACTCACTTCAATAGCTCTTTCCAGGGTAAGTGCACTTTCAGTTAAGAGGCGTTTCTGGGCAGCCTCACTCCTGAGGCCGCACACGAGCCTGTCCCGTATGGTGTCGTTCAGTACATTGCCAAATTCACAATGCTCTGTCAGCCTTCTAAGGGCAGCCACAAATGTCACTACTGACTCCCCCTCCTCTTGGTTCCTTTTATGGAAGCGAAACCGCTCCGCAATCACCAGGGGCTTTGGTGAAAAGTGCTCTGACAGGTTTTTCACAATAGCAGCATAGTTTTTAGTCCCAGGTTTGTCCGGCTGGACTAGTGCACGGAGCAAATTATATGCTTTAGGTCCCATGACACTCAAAAACATCGGCACCAACTTCACCCCTTCAATACCATTTGCTGCTGCAAAGTACTCAAAACGTTCAGTGTAGGAGTTCCACTGCTCCGTACCTTCCTCAAAGGGGCCGATGCTTCCCAATATCCCCGCCATAATAACAGCTGGGATAGGCTGGGCTGGTTCAGCTGGCTGCCGCTGTTCGCCGTCAGACATGCGTCACTTTCACTGCCGGTGCTAGCAATGCTAATGTTGTTAGCATACCTTGGTAGCCTGGCTCCGTCGTAACGTCTCCTAACTCTACTACAAAACCGACGAAAACACACGTAAGTCTCGCCGATCCTCGTCGCCACTTGTTATATCCTAACTAGGTATGTTGATATAACTAAATATACTTTCTATACAGTAGAGCAAGCAGGAGATGGAGACCGTGTTACTGTAGTGGAGGTAACTTTATTAGTCAACAACCGGAACACATAACACGTCATACATATATACTAGGCAGTACCCGGATGCCCCACAAGGTGGTAGTATAAGTACATGACAGTCTCCTACAGGAATGTTTCCAACATCTTATGGAATCTATGCCACGAAGAATGGAGGATGTTTTGAGAGAAAAGGGAGGCCCTACCCAGTGTTAGTATAGTGTTCCTAATAAAGTGTTCTGTGAGTGTATGTTACGGTACATGTGGGAATACGGTACATGTGGGAAAACTAGGGTTAAGGTTAGATGCTAGGGTGACTTGGTACCAGTGGCGTAGCGGGGTAGTGGCGGCGGGGGCCCTTTCGCAACGGAGTAAAACAAAAACAAAAAAAAACGTGCGTTTTTTAGAGGCCGATGCGTTATTGACGTTGCGAAATTTCGCAATATGCACTCTACATTCTAAATGCTTGACTTAGCAAAAGGTACAAACAAGTGAGAGCAATAGCCTATAACTAAAACCAAATGGTAGACTACACTACATCAGTAGAATGTATTATAAGTAGAATAGTACAAGCTTTATTTCTTTTAACAAAGTGTGGTGTGCACAGCAGTGTGATATCTGTAAACATATCTGTAGACTCTCCGCTAAGGGTTGCCAGATGGGATTGAGAATTTCCAACCTAACCAATCTAAAAACTTCTAAATCCACCAAAAACCAGCCCATCTGGCAACCCTGTCTCCGCTGCATCAGAGTCTACTTGTTGCGTAAAATTGGCCAGGGTTAGTCAAATCCTTTGTTGGACATCTCGTATATTGGTATATTGTGGCATTTCTTTACTGTTTGCCATCTGGTCTAGGAATACCCAGGGAGACGCAGACAGCAGAAGTAGATTAGAATAGTAGAATAGAAAAAAGAAACAGCTATATATAGCCTAACCATGCTGAATTACAGTATGTACCTGTATGATGCGACAGCCTGTGACTGTGAACCTGGCCGGACCCTGCCCTTCTGCCTGAGTTTGAGTATGATGCTGCCCAAATAAATGTTATTGTTTAAATATAAATAAATATAACCCTAACCCTGTACGCTTTCGTGGTATTATATTGTGTGAATTATCATCTGTATGTTGTTTTTCTTTCACTCGACTAACCGCCGAGATAATACTTGAGACATGTACTTCCGTAAACATACATTTTTTATTTGATTTTTTTACAATATCGGACCGACAGTCCCACATATAGTGGCTATAATGTCCGAATAGAGAATCTACCACCACCTAAAGAATGCTTATTGTACTTTGTATTGTATTTTCGCTTGCTCATTTTCCTTGTGTCTCGCTGCCTACGTGTGACGTCAAAGTCATGTTGCTATTGGATACGGCTTACTATGTATATATTTTTGAATATAGGCCTATATATTAAAATTAAGGTTGACACAATGAAGGGCCACTTATTTTCTTTATTTTATATATTTTTAAATTATATAAAAAAAATAAAAATAAAAGTTTGGATCCAATGTTAGGGGGCCCCCTAGTGGCTGGGGCCCCCCGCGGTGGGTCGCTTGCGGGCCCGTCCGCTACGCCACTGCTTGGTACATGCTGGCATGTCTAACCCTAACCCTAACCTTAACCTTAGGCCCAATCCCGATTCTCTTTTCTACCACTTCGGCTCGTTTTGGAGTCACTCGCTTTGGAGCCAAGGCCTCCGAACAGAGCCACAAGCCGTAGTGGTTCCCCGGGGGAAATGGGACAACCCTTCACGACTAATACGTCATCCGTAGTGAATGAATGGGTTAATTCATAGTCAGGACAGCGCATGCGCCTTAGAGAGAGTTCATGATATACCAGTAGGTGACAGGTGTCGAGAGAACCGAAGTAAACTGGTTATACCTTTGTTGAACCCAGACTAAAGTGTCTTATTATTCTATGTCCAAGTGACATTACACGTAGTATCGTAGAAAAGCATTGACGACCGCGATTCATTCACAACTTGAATGAACTTGAACGCTATCAATTGATCAAACAAGTCATCAAATAAAAAAGAACAATGCTTCATTATCAGACCATGACAGAATAAGCTCTAACCTGTATGAAACCTGTGCTCCAGTGGTGTAGTCTAGGTGATACGCAGGACTACGCCGTATACCCACTAGGAAAGGCCAAGGATTTCCGTATACCCACTTAAAAATGTGTGAGGATACGTAACGGCGTTTTGTGACAGAACTTTCACTTTCATTCATAAAATTCACCCCGTCTGTGTTACGAAGCGCTTGACTTTTGGACCATTGGCACTGACTATAGCGTCATATACCATCAACGGGCGGAAACATGAAATATGTCAAAATGCAGCACTATCATCCGCAGATCAGCCTTATAATAACATGTAATTTATATATATATATAACAGCACAGATATATTTTTATGGCGTTACGAAATCCGATGTGACAGGAACGCTGGAGAAACAGCCGCTGTCCACTGCATTAATTAACTACATGTCCTTGATGAGTCTCCCACTCACTGCCCTCCATCAGAAATGGCACATCCATCAATAATATTAGGCTACATAATAACAACTGCTCGGATTAGATTGCCGGTTGTTTTGGTATAATAACAACTATAGCGTCATATACCACTAAGGGGGGGGGGGGGAATTCACGCCTATCATGCTGTCAAACACCACAGGTAATAATTTATTTCTAAATAAACATGATTGTACATCTCTGAAATGTGAATCGCGCACCGATTTATTTCTATTGGGAAGGCTGTGCTTGACACTTCCATGGGACTGACGCCGGGGCAGCGGAACACGGTGACTGTCAGCCTGTGACAAACGCGCTCTGGTGTCCTGCCCGCTGTCCCAAGCGCGCTGGACTGTGGAACTTTCTATGTTAAGCACCTCGGCATAACAGCGATTTTTTTGTTATGCTTGTTGTAAAGAAAAGGTCTATAATGCATTGAAATGACATTAAACTAAGATAATACGATGGTTATCATAATTCTTCAAGTCTTTAATTACAAGTAATTCCAGAAAAAGTAAATGACATTTCAGGCTCGCTTCCGTATTACGAGAGCGAAAAGAACATTTCTGTAGATGATTCGCAATGCATGCCGGAAGGGAGTCTCATGGCTCCGAATCGAACGAGGGTCAAGATTTTCTCCAAATGGAGCCATGGAAAACCCTAACCCTCCCCCTAACCCTAAATGAGTAATGAATTGGGACGCCACTACGGCTACACGTGAATGCGCAAAATGGAGCCGTAGGGGTGAAAACGGAGCTGGAGTGGTGAATTGGGATTCACCCTTAACCCTAACCCTAACACCTAACCCTAACCCTAGTTTTCCCACATGTACCATATTCCCACATGTACCGTAACATATATACACTCACCAGCCACTTCATTAGGTACACCTTGCTAGTACCGGGTTGGACCCCCTTTTGCCTTCAGAACTGCCTTAAGTCTTTGTGGCATAGATTCAACATCCATTTCCCCAACACTTGTCCTTCCTCCTCAGCCACCGCCAAAGCCACAGCTTTTCTCCTGTCACTCCTGCATCCCTCAACAGGCGTGTGGTTGACATCCCCACGAAGCCTCGGCTCTCAGCTTGGACATTCCACTTCCGGCCAGTTCGGGCCGTGACGTTTGCGTCCCTTAAGCCCCTTTTCCACTATCGTGCCAGCCTGGGCCAGCGGTGGGATGGCAAGTCGCAAACCAGTGCGTCCGGGCCTGGGCCGGAAGAAGACCAGGACGGGGCTGCGTTCAGATCGGTTGGCCCCAGCAGGGAAAAAGGAGAAGGCATGGCAGACAGCGACCACCTCTGAGGATGAGGACAGCCAGGGGTATGACAAGCCCGGGCCTAGCTCCAGGCGGACTGGGTCAGCCCCAGTTGAATCGGTAGCGGACCCTGGCTTGGTGTCCCTGTTTCAGAACTTTTTGTCTATACAATAGAGGAGAGATGAGGACCTACGGGAGGAACTCCGCGGCCTCCAGGCATCACTCCTCCCATCACCGTCCAGAGGGGCTGGGGCAGCAGTCCCTTCGGGTCCAGCCACGTCAGCCAGCAGTAGTCCCAGATGGGCACTCCCGACTCCAGCCCCAAGAAGGTCGGGTGTTTCGTCGGTCAGCTGGGGGCAGCGTGCCAGCAGCCCAAGCGGCCAGGCTGACCTCGTCAGCGGGGATGACTTGCCGGTTTTTCAGCGGAAAGAGCCTAAAATACCATTGTACCAGCAGGGGGAGGACATTGAGAATTACCTCCTGCGGTTCGAAAGAATGGCAAGGACATGGCAGTGGCCGGAGGGTGAGTGGGCGTGTCGGCTGGTCCCGTTGTTGACGGGCAAAGCCCTAGAGGCCTACACCGCCATGGACGAGGACATGTCCAATGTCTACGCGGATCTGAAGGAGGTACTGTTGCTGAAATTTGACATTTCATCCGAGACCCACCGCCAACGTTTCCGGGCGGCAACGACACCACCAGGGGAATCACCGACAGAGACGTATCACCGCCTGAGAGGACTCTACCGACGCTGGATTCGGCCTGAGAAGGAGACGAAGGACCAGATCGGGGAGACAATCATCTTGGAGCAGCTTCTGCGGGTTCTACCACTGGACACGCAAACCTGGGTTCGAGAGCACGAGCCACAGGATTTGTTTGTAAACTGTTTGTCCATTGTCCCCGCAGTAGGTCTTCCGGGGTGTAGCGGAGATCGGCCAAACAGAGATGTCGGGAGGGGGCGGGTCTTATAATGCGTGCGCATGGGGCTGGGATGGGTGTGTTCAAAAACCAGCTTAGACCAAGTGTTAATTGACTGTTTGTGGGTATTGTCGTTAATGTGTTTTGACATGTATGTGGATGTGTGTACTGTACTGTAAAATACTTTGTGTTGGTAATATAGTAGAATATTGTATTTACAGACAAGGGAAGTTAGTTTGGCACTAACTAATTATGGTATGTGAACTTGGTATGTTCCAAGGGGGCGGGGCTTAGAGTTTAAGAGGGGCCCCAGAGTAAACCCTAGGGAGTCGGAGTTTGGGAGAGCCAGGATGCTGTGGTATCTGTATGCTTTGTCTTTGTCTACACGGGCCAAATAAATACACCTTGCATGAAAAATGCTGTGACTTTGCCATAATTTAAGAAAGGAACCAGTGGTGGTACCACTCTTGTGACATTTGGCTTCTGTAATAGCTTATTAATAAAGATTAGAAAAATTATGCTGACCATCGTATTATCTTAGTTTAATGTCATTTCAATGCATCATAGAACTTTTATTTACAACAAGCATAACACAAAAATCGCTATTATGCACCGTCTTTGCCCGTGAATAACACCGGCTGTGAATGTGGAAACACAATACTCCTTTGCTAACTTCACCATCGGTCTACGGTCATTTTGAGCCCTTAACCACCGCGCTGACACCCCGAGAAGTTATGCTTTTAACCGTAAACTCATTCATTCATTCATTCATTCTTCGAACCGGGAGTTCACCCAGCCGCTGCTGCTCGCAGCACCGCTTGCTGCTGGTTGAAAGTCCCGTTGACAGCGGGGGCAGAGAAACGTTTTAACAGGGAATTCGCTCCGCGCTGTCGACGGTGATAGGAGTGTAGGATCGACACCATTCAAATGGTTTTGGATTCCCTGTCCTCTCCTCTATCCGGACACGTTTGAATTGTTATCCTAACCCACGGTAATCCAAAGTTATTAACCCGCAAAGCACCGCTTGCTGCTGGATGAAACTCCTGTTGACCGCGCCTGCTGGAGATTGAATGAGCCCCGCGTCAGTCAGCCTTTCCGTAGAAATACATCGCTCCGTTATATATATAACCTTACATGTTTTAAGGCTGATCTGTGCATGATAGTGCTGCATTATGTTGATCTATTTATATCGATCTATTCTTGCCAATTCCTTATTACCAGTGGAAAGCACTGCAAGCACTGCAAGCACTGCAATGGCTGCAATCCAAGATGGCGGCGCGCTTAGACACGAGGCTCGGAGTGGCTCCACGCTGGTGTTTTTTAGTGTTTTTAAGAATATTTGTATGTACATTTTTATTTTAGTACTTATAGGGAACGGTTGTGTAAATAGTACCTACAGCAGACTAGACTAGACCCCCTCCCAGTGACCTGCGGCGTTCCACAAGGAAGCATATTGGGACCTTTACTGTTCCTAATGTGAATGACATGTCATCAGCATGTGATTGCAATTTGTTCCTGTTCGCGGATGACTCGGCTCTGCTGGTCTCTGACAGGGACATATTGCAGGTGGAAAAAGCGCTAAGCACTGAACTGAGTAGAATCTGCATCTGGCTAGCTGACAATAAACTATCAATACACCTAGGTAAAACTGAAACCATCCTATACGGATCCCCATCTAAACTCAGAAAGGCTGAAAATTTTAAAATAAAAGTGGGTAACATTAATATCACAAGAAAAGAGGATATTACATACCTGGGCTCCATCTTAGAGGCAAATCTTTCCGGAGATAAAATGGCAGCAAAAGTAATCAAAAAAGTGAACCATAGAACTAGATTCTTGTACAGGATATCCTCACTTGTCAGTAAAAACACACTGAGGACCCTATCAGGAGCTCTCATTCAATGTCACTTCGACTATGCCGTAACATCATGGTACTATAGAACCACAAAGGCCCATAAAACAAGACTCCAGACAGCCCAAAATAAACTGGTTAGGCTTCTGCTAGGCCTCAACCCTAGGACACATCTAACCGCTGCTCATTTTTTGAGCCTTGATTGGCTACGAGTAGTTGACAGAGTGCAGCAGCTTGCACTGGGCCTGGTCTTCAAGATACGCTACACCACAAAGACACCCAAGTACCTGTCAACATACTTCCAAAAAGTGAACAACGTCCACACATACAACACCAGAGGAAGCTCCACGAACCACGTTCAACCGCGTTGCACCACAAACAAGGGGTTAAACTCGTTTGCAAACTATGCAGTAAAAATGTGGAACGCCCTTCCTATAATCTTAAAGGAGTGCAAAACACTGCCCACCTTCAAAACCACTCTCAAAAAACATTTACAGGAGGCTGCAATCCGTAACTGGACCCTCTAAATCAAAAATCAGATTAAAAGACCCGAACTACCCACTGTACATACTTTGTGTTTTGTCCCCCGCCCCCACCTGTGGTGTATGTCCCCACCTGTCCTACCCGCTGTACATACCTGATGTTTTGTTGTATTGTATATCTAGTATTGTTCTTCCCATGATGGATGTATTTTTATCTTGTAGATAGTAATAGTTATTTGTCTGTATTATCGTGTAGATAGTACTAGTTGTTTTTTTTCCCTGTCTGTCTTACATGTAACGATGAATTGAAAATCAAGGACCCCAATTGAAATAAGCCAGTGGCTTTCTTGGGTTTTTATCCTTTTAGTTGACCTTGTATGTAATATGTACTTTCATGTACCTACTTCTGCAAATCTTCTAATAAAGTTTTCAATCAATCAATCAAAACTTACTAGAAGTTGGTGCGAAAAACGAGGGGACTGTAACGGCGGAATTCTTAGAACAACAAAGGATCCCTTTCGACATCGCGAGATCGCCGGGTGAACAGTACTACGCTATCCCAACACTAAGGCGTAAGCGACGGAGGCGAGACCGTAAACAACGCCGAGGCCGCCGGGGAGGCCTGCTAGCAAGGCTGAGGAGAAGCCCAAACAAACCAGCTTTGCCAAGCATTTTCCTCTCTAACGTCAGATCCCTGACGAACAAGATGGATGAACTGAGACTACAGGTGGCCAAAAACAACATCGTAGGGGATAGCTGTGTGATTATTCTGACCGAAACCTGGCTAAATGACAACATTGTGGACGCTACTGTTAGCTTGGAGGGACGTACGTTGCACCGCGCTGACCGAACGGAGGCGGCCTCATTATATCTACGAAGGACAGCTGGTTCTTAAACACGAAAACTGTAAGTAGCCACTGCTCCCCAGACCTGGAATACTTGACTGTTAAATGCCGACCCACATACCTCCCTAGGGAGTTTAACGCGGTGCTAATTACATGTGTGTATATAGCGCCTAGCGCAGACAGCAAAGTAGCATTGGCGCGACTATATGAAGTCATTAGTAGCCAACAAAGCACTGATCCACAGGCTATTCACATCATAGCGGGGGACTTTAATCATGTCGACCTGAAGGCAGTACTACCCAAGTTCTATCAGCATGTAAAATGTGCAACGAGAGGAGAAAAAACACTGGATAAGGTATACACCAACATCAAACGTGCTTACAAGGCTAGTCCGCTAGCTCATCTAGGCATGTCTGACCATGTGTCAATCCTCCTGATTCCTGCATACACTACAATGGGGAAAAGTGCTCCCATCACCACTAAGACTGTCAGAACCTGGCCAGAAGGGTCCGCTCCACTGCAGATCTGCCTAAATGACACCCTATGGCAGGAATATGAGCATGAGGACCTGGAACAGTACACGTCGTCGGTTCTGAACCACATAGTGAACTGCACCAACTCAGTCACCGTGGACAAACGGGTCCGGGTCTACCCCAACACGAAGCCATGGATGACTGGGAAGGTCCAAAAACTGATCAACGAGAGGGACAACGCCTTCTTCGCAGGGAAGCGCACACCGCTGTACAGCTCCACCAGGGCCAACCTAAAGCGCGGCATCAAAGCGGCCAAGGCAGAGCACAGAGAGAAGATTGAGGAATGCCTCCTGAGCAACGACTCCAGGCGGATGTGGCAGGGGGTTCAGCAGATGACAAACTTCAGAGCCAACAGGCTCACAGCCGCAGAGGACGACCCCCTGCTGGCGGGAAAGCTGAACACCTTCTACGCCCGGTTCGACGAGGGGCGAACGGAGGTAACCGCAACACAAACACCACTCTCTCCAGCTCTCAGCAGCCTCACCCTCACAGAGCATGAGGTGAGACGCGTACTGAAGGCGGTGGACCCCAGGAAAGCCTCGGGGCCGGATGGCGTCCTGGGACGGGTGCTGAGAGACTGCGCCGACCAGCTGGCCGGGGTTTTCACCAACATCTTTAACCAGTCCCTGTCCCAGGCCACCCTGCCTGAAAACCTCAACTATCATCCCAGTCCCGAAGAAAAGCACGGTGAGCTGCCTAAACGACTACCGCCCGGTGGCACTCACACCAATCCTCATGAAGTGCTTCGAGAAACTAGTCCGCGCCCACATACTCACACGCCTCCCGCCCAACCTGGATCCATACCAGTTCGCCTACAGAGCCCACAGGTCCACAGAGGACGCCATAGCGACGACTCTCCACGCCACTCTATCCCACCTGGAGAGGGGAAACAGCTACGCGAGACTGCTCTTCGTGGACTTCAGCTCCGCCTTCAACACCATCCTTCCAGACAGGCTAGTGACCAAACTACTAGACCTGGGTCTATCACACTCTATATGTGCGTGGATCAAGGACTTCCTGACCGACCGCCCCCAGAGGGTGCGGGTGGGCCCCCACACCTCCACAGCCCTCAGCCTCAGCACTGGGTCCCCCCAGGGCTGCGTGCTAAGCCCCATCCTCTACAACCTCTACACCCACGACTTCACCCCCGTCCAACCCAGCAACTACATCGTAAAGTTTGCAGACGACACCACCGTGGTGGGATGTATCTCGGGGGGGGACGAGGCGGGGTACAGGGATGAGGTAGAGCAACTGAGCAAGCTGTGCAAGGTTAACAACCTGCTGCTAAACAAGTCAAAGACCCAGGAATTCATCGTAGACTTCAGGAGGAAAAAGTCCGAGATCCAGCCCCTGCTCATCGACGGAGAGAGCGTGGAGAGAGTCTCAACCCTCCGATTCCTGGGACATCACATGCGGGATGACCTGGCCTGGAAGGACAACACAAAAGGCACCTTTAAGAGGGCACAACAGCGGCTATACACCCTGAGATGCCTCAGGAAAGAACACAACAAGCAGGAGATACTGGTGGCCTTCTACCACGGCGCAGTGGAGAGCATCCTAACCTACGGCATCTGCAACTGGTTCCACAGCTGCACAACAGCGGAGAGAAACGCGCTACAGAGAGTCGTGAGAACAGCACAGAAGATCACCGGCGCCCCCCTCCCCTCTCTGGAAGAGCTGTACAACACACGCTGTCTCAGGAAGGCCTCCAAGATCTCCAGGGACCCGACCCACCCTGGGCACGTACACTTTATCAGGCTGCCCTCGAATAGGAGGTACAGGACCCCGGCCGCTAAGACAAACAGACTGAAGAACTGCTTCTACCACAGGGCCGTCAAGGCCCTGAACACAGCAAAGGCCTAAGTTCTGGGCCCAGGACAGTCCGGACGGATTGTATGGCAGCTAGCGCTGAGGCACCTACATGTACATTTCAAGCCTGCAAACTGTGACACTTTAAAATAACGTGAAAAAATACTTTTGTGCAATATGACAACCCTAGTTGACTATCTGTGCAGTATAGTACAGTGGATTGTGTACATAGCCTTTATTTATGTAAACCAGCTCCTTACCTTCTTGTGATTTTATGCTTTTTCAAAAAAAAAAAAAAAATCCCTTTCCTAACACCAGGGGAGCCACCCCTCCTAAATTTCGTTGTTTGGTACCTGTACTGTAGCAATGACAAATAAAGTCCATTCCATTCCATTCCATTCCATTCCAAAGGGGGATGGCTAAAACACTTTGAATGGAATAGATAGGACTTTCCGTTCAATGAGGCATGATACTCGCGAGTTCATCTCGCTTTTCCCCCCGTTGATGTATTAAACAATCTAAGCAATCTAATCAGAGCAGTTGTTATTGTGTAATATTATTGATGGATGTGCCATTTTTGATGGAGAGCAGTGAGCGGATGACTTGATGTGAGCATGTATTTGCCGATAATCTTGCTCCGAAACCGGAGCTGTCTACAGCGGATTCAAACTTACGGAATCGTAATTCATGAACTATATGCCCAATCTAAAAAATTCAAAGAGTTTCTGAAAGCAGAGAAGTTGCACTTTTTGAACAGTTGAACTGTACAGAGATTCCGACCCGTGTTGAACATCCTATTTCCTTGTCAAATCGTGTATGCTGTGCACCTAATCTATCCTGAGATGACACAACGCATTTAAGATCACAATCCTCAATAGATTGATTCCATCGTTTTACCGACAAGAAGATTCTACAATCTATCAGCCTTTCCGTAGAAATACATCGCTCCCTGTATAACGATATATATCTAACGTTACATGTTTTAAGGCTGATCTGTGCATGATGGTGCTGCATTTTGACATTCTTATCGCATTTTCCCCCGTTGTGCTGTGCCGTTCCGTAGTCCAGAGCTTCATCATCCCCCTTCTAAAACTGCCATCACCCCTTTCCATCCCTGGCGTCATTTTATCAATGAACGTGGTATTATACATATTTACATATTACATATTTGTTGTTATTTATGGAAGTGTCCGGTTGCTGGAGGAACCAGGACGCCGGCTACACTGCACAGTTTAGCCCGAAATAGAGAGAGTGCTTTACACCCCGAGAAGTTATGCTTTGTCAACCGTGATAACAGTGTCGTATCGACACCATTCAAATGGTTTTGGATTCCCTGTCCTCTCCCCTATCCGAACACGAAAATTCCCTGTCCTCTCCCCTATCCGAAAAACCGAAGTTATTAACCCGCAAAGGGCACCGTGTTTGTCCGTGAATAACACGGCACACAATGATACTACAGATCATAAAGCAGACAAGTGAAGGCAGTGGTTTTAAGGGTTCAAAAAACATGACTTTATTATGTGTACATAGCTTCCTCTCTCTCTTTCTCTTTCTCTCCCCAAAAAAATCACGGTTAGTAATATACCACATGCCGAGGAAAAAGTATACGATAGCTTCAAGTTCCTCCATGTCGCTGTTGTTGTGGCTGTGTTGTGTCTCGTCTGTTGTGTATAGTGGAAAACCAGAACTGATCAAAAGCGGGCCGAAGCGGGCCGAAGCGAACTGACCCGACCTGACCCGACCCGAGCTGGGCCGCTGATGGAAAAGCGCCATTACTGACTGATCAGTGGACTCTCTTAGTTCGAGAATCAGCCTGGTCTTTTCCTGCTTATAGCCAACACTGATGGGTTGCAGTGGCAGCTGCAATGTGTTCTTCACAAAGAGGCCCGTTTCAGAGAGGCACCTTGGCAACCCCAGCCACTTTTGGATGAATGAGTTGGCTTTCCCATCCATCTTGCTTGTGGTGGATGAGGGGATTTCACTCATTTTCAGCAGCCACATCACCCTCCTGTAGAGAATGAACTGGTAGTACCACACTTTGTACTTCCCTGTGAGTTGGCTTTGGTCAATCCTTGCCAGGCCTTCTGAGAGCTGCGTCAACACAGTTCTCCCCATCTGTTTGTCTGAGAGCTCTGCTGGATACTGCCCACCAGTGGGCCTTCTTCCTCCACAACTTCCCTGCCTTCAGCAACATTGGGCTCGTCAGCACTGTGGTTTTCCATTCGGCTTTCGGTCGCTCTTGTCTGACCTGGTGCTGCAGTGCAAGGTTGCTGTTGGCTTGTCTCCCCACACCTTGCTTTCCCCTGGTGGATTTGCAACCCCCTGAATGTGGTCACATTCTCCCATCCGCATCCACAGTTCCACAGGATCTTCTTCCCGTTATCAGTTTCCATTCCAGTCGTTACCGTATGATTTGTCGTGTTAGGCCCATCTTCCATCCCGCCTCTCGGAGGGCCCGCGGGTTGTTTTATCTTTGTATTATAAAATATACGATCGCTTGTTCTCTGTTGTAACTACAGGCAGGTGCTTTCTAGGGTATCAAAAGGTTGTAGAAATTATTATTATTAAATTATATGGTACATAAATGTATTACTGTAAACTATTACGTATTTAAGTGCTCTCGCAATTCATTATCGTGGATGTTATAGTGTACATTATTGTTATTAAATAATATAATACATAGGGCCTACATGTATTACTGTAAACTATTGTATTGAAAGGAAGCGAGGGGATTGACAATCTGCGGGGGTGGGGGTTGGGGGTGAGCCAACAGCGGCAAACGATTCAGACACAAGACAACATTATTGGTCATAAATGTGTCTCCCAAAATGACAGGGAATTGCTGCTTCATGAAATCTGTGAGACTGTGGTCAACGCTGGTCGGCAACTACTCAAACTTGATCCTCTCAAACACTTTCATAGTCTGTGACTAGTAGTAGTATTTTTCCAATTTTATTTTTTAGTAACAAAGGTAATACCTCATATCTCATATGAAGGTCATTAAAAAAGTCTCAACAAAATAGATATTTCTTTTATCCAGAAGAGGCTTCTAGCTTTTGTTATACTCTTTGTACGGAACACTATATCACTCCCACCTGTTCCAGTCGGCATGTTTTTCTAAGCGAACTCTGTCGGTCAACCTGTCAAAAACATTGCCGAGGTGTCAGGTAAAATGCTCGTATTTCAAACTCTACCTTCTTGCGTCATACATGAGCAAAAGGGTATTAGTAGACTATTGGTTTATTTATCTATTGACAGTTTTCTGTTTACAAAGATGCTATTAGCGACACACTTTCTGTTCAGAGCCAGAGGCTAACTAGCTGTCTGACAGATACAAGTAGTCAGGTAGTAGTAATCCGATACAAATCTGGATATAATGTTTACCGTTACATGCTTACTAATGCAGCTAGCTTGCAAAGTGCATATCATGGTTGGTTGGAGGAGATACTCAGTATATGTAAATGGAAAAAGATTAATAGCTAGCTAGCTAACTAGCTACCAATGATATATGGGCTAAGCCTTCATTTTCAGACACAAGGCAGGAAGCACATGATGAAGTCTCGTTTAGGGGCTATCCATACTCGGCAGCAGTTTCTTCTAGCTAGATGCTTTCTTGATTTTAAGCTCCTGTCCTGACATCTATTAGCAAGACACGATGACATGACATTAACCTAACTAACTTCATGACCATATCTCCTCTTTTTAGGCTTTCTGCGCCTCTTAATTGGGAATGGAGTTTGCGGAGCTCATCAAGACCCCTCGGGTGGATGGGGTGGTCCTCCATCGTCCCTTCATGCCCACGGTGGAGGGGACCCTGTGTCTGACGGGACACCACCTCATCCTCTCCTCCAGGCAGGACAACACTGAGGAGCTGTGGCTGCTCCACTCAAACATTGATTCCATAGAGAAGAGGTGAGCGGGCTAATGGCTAACAGTTTTTTTTTATTATTTTTTATTTTTATTTTACCAGTGTTAAAGTTCTACAGTCAGGAGAGGAGGTACCCGTGACCTAACATTCATCTCAGTGACCTAACATTCATCTCAGTGACCATAGTGAACCTTAATAAGATGGGGAGCTTTTTTGAACTGTCTACACTGTCAAAAACCTAAAAATTCTAACTCAGCTTCCAGGTTTGTGATACTGTAGGATTGCAAGTTGAGCAAATACGATCATATACTGCTAATGGAACCATATTATACCATTATCCTGTAGGTTTATTGGCTCCCTGGGGACCATCATAGTGAAATGCAAAGACCTGAGGGTAATCCAGCTGGACATCCCTGGGATGGAGGAGTGCCTTAACATCGCCAGCTCCATTGAGGTCAGTGAGCTCAGTCTGAAATGTCTGCAATATCCCCACGGGGAGTTAGATGACTTTAGAGATGTTTCTGATTAACTTTACCTGTCTACATAGGGTGCATTCGTAAATACGCTCTGAGAACGCTGGAGCACACCTCGGGTGCTCTCTGGTCGTTCAGAAATTCAGAGTGCTCAGAGCGTCCCACTGGGCGGTTTGTCCGAGCCTCTGAACATTACAATCTAAAAATGTCGGAGCAAGTCGTTGCAAAATGTTTATGGTTGCAGCTTAATTGGTGCTCTAGAGAGTATTATTCAACATGCATCTACATGTAACAAAACAGGTCATAATAACGTTTATGGGATGAATTAACGTTCAGTTGAATGAGATGAAGATGAAAAAGGCAACGTTAGTTGACGAGTATCTACTGTCAACATCACTAAAGTTAGCAACAGAAAGCTAGCTAACTTTAATGTTAACATGATAACGTACAATTGTTGGCCGCCAGCGAAATGATGGTAATGTTATCGTTGGTGTCCACCATGTTTACAGCTAGTTTGTAAAGACTTTTAACTGACCCTTTGTAAATTAACTGATTTCCAGAGTGTATTTACGAATGCACATAGTCCACTGTAGAATAAATAGAGGGAAAGGGTACAACTCTACTGCATTTGAAGATTAATTTGTATACATTCAGGAGAGTTGTGCTCCTCTACTTTTTTTAATACAACATCCACTCTGTTTCATCTTAATTCACTGATGTCCACTAGGTCAAATATTTGCTCTGTGTCTACTAAAGTGCATACTCACTGTTCTCTGCTCATGGCCCCCACAGGCACTGTCCACGCTGGACTCTGTCTCCCTGATGTACCCTTTCTTCTACCGGCCCATGTTTGAGGTCATAGAGAACGGCTGGAACTCTTTCCTTCCAGAGGATGTCTTCAAAGACCTTGAGTCCATGGTATAGTTGCTTTCATAATCACAGTAGAGTTTATAGTAGTGTTTTCTTTTTTTTAACAAGCTACAAATACATATTTTTATCTCATGAGAAATAGATGCTTTTCAGGGTGCTGATTTTTGTTGATATGTCAAATAACACTATCATAATCACATCTGTATTAGCAACAAAACAAAAGTCGGGACTTATTTGTCATTGACCTTTGCTGAAGTGGCCATGACCATCTCATTGAACACAATGACATCTTGCTGTCACTAATGTGGATGCGACATAAGTAAGAAAAGAAAAATTACCATAATAAATAAACAGTAACAAAACAGGGGTTTGGGAGCCTTCATTTGAAGCTGAAAGGTAAAGCAGAACTTGTTACTTGACACTCATACCTAAACTTGTGCAACTCATCCTATGATGCCCCCCCTCCTCTCAGACAGACGAGTGGAGGTTGAGCGACGTGAACAAGGACTTCAGTGTGTGTTCCTCTTACCCTCCTCTGGTGGCCGTGCCAAAAGACGTCGACG
Organism: Nansenia antarctica; assembly: GCF_963989245.1. NCBI lineage: Eukaryota > Metazoa > Chordata > Actinopteri > Argentiniformes > Microstomatidae > Nansenia > Nansenia antarctica. Next base: position 53,076,036 of record NC_137688.1, on the reverse strand, counting down.
ACGACACCCTGAGGAAAGTGGCCACCTTCCGTCACGGCGGCCGCTTCCCCGTGCTCAGCTACTACCACAAGAAGAATGGCATGGTGAGAGCAGGGAACCATGGGAATAGCATGAGGTCTCACCAGCGACTTTTAAGCTTCTCCTTCATACATATAGTGACCGCTGGGAGAGTAATTCAATTCAATTCAAACAACTATTAGTCCCACTAGGGGCAATTAGTTTAGAGCAGAATGTTCACAAAAAAACATAAAAACGTCTCACCACATACAAACAACAACAAAAACAAGTGCACCAGGAGCTAAGAAGATCATTGGGTATCGTGGGTACCTTAAAATAATACAATACAATTGTAATCATACTACAGTAATAATAGTATAGTGGAACTTGAAATTACATTTGTTTAAATTATAAAAAATGTTTGCAATTTGAAATGATTCGCTGTCCTTTGACCACTCTTTATCCCCAGGTGATAATGCGAGCAGGGCAGCCCCTGACGGGCACCAATGGGCGGCGCTGCAAGGAGGACGAGAAGCTGATCAACGCCACGTTACGGGCGGGCAAGCGCGGATACATCATCGACACGCGCACCATAAGTGTGTCCCAGCAGGCCAAAGCGCGCGGTGGTGGGTTCGAGACAGAGGCCAACTACCCACAGTGGAGGAGGATCCATAAGGCCATTGAGAGGTAAGTGGGCGCTGGGTCCTTGAGATATGCATGGAAAACTTGAGCCATGAACCACATACAGTGGGGAGAACAAGTATTTGCTACACTGCTGATTTTGCAGGTTTTCCCACTTAGAAAGAATGTAGAGGTCTGTAATTTTTATCATAGGTACACTTCAACTGTGAGAGACGGAATCTAAAACAAAAATCCAGAAAATCACATTGTATGACTTTTAAATAATTAATTTGCATTTTATTGTATGAAATAAGTATTTGATCACCTACCAACCAGTAATAATTCCGGCTCTCACAGACCTGTTAGTTTTTCTTTAAGAAGCCCTCCTATTCTCCACTCATTACCTGTATTAACTGCGGCTGTTTGAACTCGTTACCTTTATAAAAGACACCTCTCCACACACTCAATCAATCAGACCCCAACCTCTCCACAATTGGCAAGACCAAAGAGCTTTCTAAGGACATCAGGGACAAAATTGTAGACCTGCACAAGGCTGGGATGGGCTACAGGACAATAGGGAAGCAGCTTGGTGAGAAGGCAACAACTGTTGGTGCAATTATTAGAAAATGGAAGAAATTTAAGATGACGGTCAATCTCCCTCGGTCTGGGGCTCCATGCAAGATCTCACCTCGTGGGGCATCAATGATCATAAGAAAGGTGAGGGATCAGCCCAGAACTACACGGCAGGACCTGGTCAATGACCTGAAGCTGGGACCACAGTCTCAAAGAAAACTATCAGTAACACACTACGCCGTCAGGGATTAAAATCCTGTAGCGCACGCAAGGTCCCCCTGCTCAAGCCAGCGCATGTCCAGGCCCGTCTGAGGTTTGCCAATGATCATCTGGATGATCCAGAGGAGGAATGGGAGAAGGTCATGTGGTCTGATGAGACCAAAATAGAGCTTTTTGGCATAAACTCCACTCGCCGTGTTTGGAGGAAGAAGAAGGATGAGTACAACCCCAAGAACACCATCCCAACCGTGAAGCATGGAGGTGGAAACATCATTCTTTGGGGATGCTTTTCTGCAAAGGGGACAGGACGAATGCACCGTATTGAGGGGAGGATGGATGGGGCCAAGTATCGCGAGATCTTGGCCAATAACCTCCTTCCCTCAGTAAGAGCATTGAAGATGGGTCGTGGCTGGGTCTTCCAGCATGACAACGACCCGAAACACACAGCCAGGGCAACTAAGGAGTGGCTCCGTAAGAAGCATCTCAAGGTCCTGGAGTGGCCTAGCCAGTCTCCAGACCTGAACCCAATAGAAAATCTTTGGAGGGAGCTGAAAGTCTGTGTTGCCCAGCGACAGCCCCGAAACCTGAAGGATCTGGAGAAGATCTGTATGGAGGAGTGGGCCCAAATCCCTGCTGCAGTGTGTGCAAACCTGGTCAAGAACTACAGGAAACGTCTGATCTCTGTAATTGCAAACAAAGGTTTCTTTACCAAATATTAAGTTCTGTTTTTCTGATGTATCAAATACTTATTTCATGCAATAAAATGTAACTTAATTACTTTAAAATCATACAATTTGATTTTCTGGATTTATTTTTAGATTCTGTCTCTCACAGTTGAAGTGTACCTATGATAAAAATTACAGACCTCTACATTCTTTCTAAGTGGGAAAACGTGCAAAATCAGCAGTGTATCAAATACTTGTTCTCCCCACTGTATATGTTCCATGTGAAATATAAACTGATGATGCATACGTTGTATGAATTCACAGCATAAACTGTTTCGCAATACATTCTTGCGGTCATCTCCACTTCCCTCAAAAGCTCACACACACACACGCACACACACACACACACACACACACACACACACACACACGCACACACGCATACACGAGCGTACACACACACACACACACACACACACACGCATACACACACACACACACACACACACACACACACACACTAGTCAACCTTACCGTATGTGTGTGCAAAGCACCCTAATCTACCATTAAGCCTGTATGCTATCCTTCCCTAATTGGAGTGTATACTTGATTCACCATATTTGATGGTCATGCTAACTTCCATCGCTAGGTCCAACATTCTCCAGGAGAGCCTGATCAAGCTGGTGGAGGCGTGCAATGACCAGTCCCACAGCATGGACCGCTGGCTCAGCAAACTGGAGGCCTCCAACTGGCAGACCCACGTCAAAGAGATCCTCACCACCGCCTGCCTGGCTGCCCAATGCATCGACAGGTTAGCAGACATAGACCTCCATTAGTCTTTCTGTTCACACAGACACACACACACACACACACACACACACACACACACGTGTACATTCACTCTCGGTGTGTGGGTGTGTTTTTGACCTTTGTGCATGTGTGTTCTCTCTCAGGGAGGGGGCGTCTGTGCTGGTCCACGGCACCGAGGGCACAGACTCCACCCTGCAGGTGACCTCCCTGGCTCAGATCATCCTGGACCCGACCTGCAGGACCATTCAGGGCTTCCAGGCCCTAGTGGAGCACGAGTGGCTCCAGGTGAGTGTCTCTGCAGCCACAGGTCCATACGGAGGAAAGCTCAGAGCTTCTGTTATCTTTACATAAGATACGTAAGGAAACTTTATTATCTTCAGCACACTGTGTATATGTCATACAGTGTGAAATAAACAGGTTATTTATGGTTACAGCCAGGGGTGAAAGTGGTTTGAGTTTCTTACAGGAACTATAGGCTACTACCCCAACCTTCATCGTTTCATATTGTTCTCCTCCTGCCCCCAGCTTCATGCATCCCTGAACACACACATCGTGGTGTTGGTGTCGAAATTAGAAACACTTTAGGGCTGCCAAGTTTCACCAAAAGTTTGGAGTGAGAGTTTTTGGTGGTGGAGCGACCCAAAACTGTGCACGTTTTGGTAGCGGCGGCCCCTCTCTCCCACACAATTGTTTGTGCTAGTTTCCTGCAATTTTAAACCAGCACAAGAAATGAAAATAATTGGAACATTTGATAAAACAAGAGAAATTCAGATAATATATCTTAAGTCTTAATAAACAAATACAGTAGCCTACAGAGTCTAAAACAAAATTGGGCCTCATCAAGTGAACTCAACCCCTTGGTCAGCAGCAGAAAGACCCTTGGTCATCATCTTATATACAGTGCATTGCTCATAGATGGCTATCATGTTATACAGTACATACCAGGGTTTTTCCTGGGTCAGAATCAAGCCTTGGAGGTTGATGTTGTGCGCGCGCAGTGCATTTTCTTTGAGGGACCCCCAATTGTTGGATTTGTATTGTAAATTGTAATTATTAATAATAATAATAATACGATGCGATTTGAAAGTACCAGTAGGCTACCAGATACGTATGCACATATTTTGCTACCAGGGTTGCCAGATGGAATTTACAATTTCCAGCCCAACCAGTCTAAAAGCTGCCGAATCCACCCGTCCAGTGTGACCAAAAGTAGCCCAATCTGGCAACACGGCTTGCTTATGGAAGCATATAGTGGACTGAATTCAAATGTTAATGCGATTTGAGATTGCATTTGCATGTTCCACTTTTGCATGCATTCTTTCAGACAATATTCAAATTCAAATGCAATTCTAATGAGCGGATGTGTTTCCTAGAACATATAAATGCAATTGCTTATCACATTATTGCATTACAATTTGAATATTGACTCAAATAACGCAGGCAAAAGTGGCAAATGAATATGCTATTTTGGGATTGCATAGTCATTTTCACATTAGAATGAATATTTGAATTGTCAGCTACAAAGCGGATGTGTTTACTAGAACATGTAAATGCAATTGCGTATCACATTATTGCATTACCATTTGAATATTGACTCAAATAACGCAGGCAAAAGTGGCAAATGAATATGCTATTTTGGGATTGCATAGTCATTTTCACATTAGAATGAACTTTTGAATTTTGTCAGCTACAAAGCAGCGCATGACTTTGAAAATTAAATGTCAAATGGCTTTGCATTATCATTTTAATATTGACAGCGAATGTGCACATCAGGTACATGAAAATGAAAATGCAAATCATTAGAATTGCATTTGAATTTGAATATTGTCTGAAAGAATGAATGCAAAAGTGGAACATGCAAATGCAATCTCAAATTGCATTAACATTTGAATAAAGTCCACTATATGCTTCCATAATTGCTACGTTACATGCAGCTCGGGTGAACACAGGTTCTTCCATTAGATTGCAGACTGAAGTTAACGAGCGTGCAGAAAGATGACACGAAACTCGTGTCCGGTAGCTTTCTTTAAATGAATTTCAAGTCCCGCAAAACGAGAACTGGTTGAAATGCGTGAGTCTCACGGCCACCTACTGTAAGGTGCGACTGTCCCCCCGCCCCCGGCGCGACTGTAATCCCCGTCGGACTGTCTCAGTGCCCAGTGCTGCCCACCCAACCACGTCGCGTCGCGTCGGGTCTACTGTAAAGCGGGTTAACATGTCCTTTTCAAAGGTATTAAATAGACGCAAGGAAACATAACTTCAGCCATGTGTTTCCTTGTTGGAAATTATGGATCGTGAATCGTGATTGCTTCTGCACTCTGCAGCAATCGGATTTTGATTGACAGGCAGCTGCATCTCTTCCCCCAACAGCGTTCGGGCACAGAAAGTCTTGCCGGAACGCAGCACCGGACCGTTCCGGCCCACTTTCACCTATGGTTACAGCAGAGTATGAATGATCTCTTCTAACAGTTTAGACGGGCTCTTGGTGCTTTCAGTCTCCAGCCTGTTGCATTAACTTTATGATTATATTTCCATAATTGAGTGGCAATTCCGATTCCCCTTAACATCATACACTTAGAATTAGAATGGATCCCTTACAAGTACCGTGACCACATGACCCAGCTCACCTTTTTTCTCTGACCCCTTTTGAACCCTTGGAAGGCGGGCCATCCATTCCAGCAGCGCTGTGCCCAGTCGGCCTACTCCAACAGCAAGCCCCGCTGGGAGGCGCCCGTCTTCCTGCTCTTCCTTGACTGCGTGTGGCAGATCCTCCGCCAGTTCCCCTGCTCCTTCCAGTTCAGCGAGCACTTCCTGGTGCTGCTCGTTGAGCATGCCTACGCCTCGCAGTTCGGCACCTTCATGGGAAACAGTGCTGCAGAGAGGTCAGTTAGCACAATTCAGTGCCCCCTCCATAAGTATTGGGAAAAGGAAGCATTTTCAAAAATTCTTTTGCCGCTATAGTTCAAGTCAAAGTCAAAAGTCACTTTATTGTCCCATGACTGGGAAATTTGTTTTGGGCTTACACCACACTGCAGCCAAAAAAGAACAACAGACAATACAACATGTTAAAACACAGACAGAAGGCAACCCTGATTCAGACAAGAGTAGAAAAATCAATCCAACATTCGTCTGGTGCTGTTTAAAAGTTGAACTGAAACCGGAATAAAATACATTTTAAATCTAGAGCGGGGGACTCTAAACCTCCTCCCAGAGGGCAGTAGGTCAAACTCTGCATGTAGGACATGAGAGGGATTCGTGAGAATTATATTAGCCTGTCTTAGAGTACCGTAGCCTGTTCAAAAATAGACTGCAGGGATGAGTGGCCTTTCACCGCTATGATCTTCCATGCAGTCTGCATCAGCCGGACCAGTTTGGACTTTAAATGTACAGATAGGTTACCAAACCAAGCTGTAATGCTGTATCTGATGAGACTCTGATGAAAGTTCAGCAGTTTGGATTTGAAATGAAACAATTATGAAGTTAAAGTTAGAGATTCTCAGCTTTGTTTCACCATTTAGAAATTACAACCCTTTTAAAAAAAATGTCAGGGCACCGAAGGTTTCTGGAAAATTGTCTTGACACGTGTTTCTGGTTAGTCAGGTGTGTTCTGTCACATTTGTGCAGGCATATGAGAGCTGTCAATGTATAGTCTTGATTCTAGGCTTTGGTTTGCCGTTAGAGTCTGCTATTGGTGTCTGCCAACATGAAGACCAAAGAGTTTTCACTGCAAGTCAAGAAAGCCATAATTAGGTCGAAAGATCTGAAGAAATCTGAAGCATATCCGAAACCCTAGGCTTGCAAAAATTCACAGTTTGGAACATCAGTTTGGAACATTCACAATCTGTGAAATGTGGAGGAGGGACTGTTGTGGCTTGGGCGTGTATGGCTTCCACTTGAACTGGCTCACTGATGATGTAACTGCTGATGGCAACAGCAGAATGAATTCTCAAGTGTACAGAAACTGCTCTCGTCTGCTGAAGTACAAGCCAATGCTTTCAATCTCATTAGATGATGCTTCATCATACACCAAGAAGGCTCAAAAAGTGTTGAGTGTCAAGTCAATCTCCAGAATTAAATCCAATTGAACATGCATTTCAGTTGCTGAAGAAGGGACACCACAGAAGATACCCAGCATCTGGTGCGGTCAACTGGCACAGACTTTAAGCAGTTATTACATGTAAATGATTTTCAACCAAAAATGTATAAATTAATATGAGTCCTTTATTTTGGACATTGTAAAAAATTCTCAATACTTTTGATACCCTGAAATAAGGTGGGAGTATGTTTAAAATGAGCTTTTACAAGAGACCTGTTCCAAAGTTGACAGTTGTGTACAGTACATACACAGTTCTGTATGTTTAGCTGTCAAACAAATAGTTTTTCTTTTAAAGAAATAAAGAAATGTGACATAATGAAATGTAAAACATTTTTCACTTGACATTTTTTTAATACATAGTTTATCTCACATACTTAGGCTTTCTCTCTGTTGTAAACCACAGCTTCCAGAGTTTTTGGGAGCGTCTTACACTATCCCATTTCTCCACCCTATCTGATGCAACTTCTCTGTGGCTGACGATGTGGAGTTTCATTTCTCCTGCCCATGTGGATTTAAGAGCATAGGGCTGGCTTTTACACCAGTCCATCCAGGTGGGGAAGTGCACAAGTTCACAAGTGCACACGTCAGGGGGGATAAATGGGCTGCAGCATAAGTCTGTCGTTGGCAGTTTGTTGCTGTGGTGGATTATGACCTCGTCAGCCACAGAGCATCATTTGCATCAGACAGGGTCAGCTGGAGGGCAAGATGTCTAGAAGGGGGTCTCCATTCACAGCTCAAGTTACCCCCACCCAGTCTGCTGCCTATGGTTGGTTCACATCGAGGTCCCTAGTACCGTGCCAAGTCCTCTATATGCATTTTTGTTTGCTGTGAGGAAAGGCACCCAATAAAAAATAAAAGAAATCACATGTTGACGAAATACTAATATCTCATTAAACAAGTACACAAGTGTTTTTAAAATGTCTATTGACACTGATGTATTTCCCAGCTTGTGGATCAGATTGTAACCAAATACAACTTTTGAAGAACCTAAGTTGAGTTATACCACAAAGACACTTGGAGGCTTATTTCAATTTTTAAAAAGTGCAAGATGTAGTCACTGTGCTAGAGAAACAAGTGTTTTTTTGTTTTGTTTTGTTTGGTAAAGGTTCAGATTCAACACAGGAGTAGTATGTTGGGAAATGTTAGGAGTGGAAGAGGTCTTAGGAAGAAGAGCCCAAATGTAGTCTAAAGAGATGGGTATTTATTCTGTGGCGTTTTGCTGAGAATACGCCTGTATTAATAACTTAATAACATGTTGCTCTCTCTCTTTCTCTGTGTCAGGACGAAGCTGAAGCTGCCTCAGAAGACGGTGTCTCTGTGGTCATGGGTGAACAGGCCCCAGGAGCTGGAGCGCCTCTCCAACCCCCTCTATGAGGCCAACAGCCTGGTCATCTGGCCATCCGTGGCTCCCCAGAGCCTGCTGCTGTGGGAAGGTAGGACTGTTAATCGAACTAAATATTTTCTTGGATGCAAGTACTTGTACTTTATTTCCTTGGATGCAAGAAGCATACTAGACATAACAAGACACACAGACACACAGAAATACGCTGCTCCAGATTGTCATCTGCAACCTGACCCACCTAAAGGGTTGTTCCAAATTAGACAACCAAATAGTAGTGCTATATAAAAATACCTCACTGTTCTCCACTGTTTCAGTCCACATGTACGAGCATGTACGCCACATGTCTCACTTCCCTCTTAGCTATTTTTTCTTCTTCTGTTCCTGGCATTTCTTGCTATTTCCTTACTTCTCCTTTCCTCCCCTCCCCTCTCCTATTTCAATAATATTTCATACTGGATCTGTCTGCCCCCTATTTCATAATTCTACTTAAATGTGCACTTTCACCAGAGGGGGGTAGCATTGCTTATATGGAATGCTACATTTGCTCTTGAGGGCTCCTTGGGGGCTTTGAAACCATTGAATCAGATGGAGATCACTTACTGTAAACAAAAAGAGAACAATTCACATATCAGTAATATTCTCCTTCTTATATTTTATGACATATTACTTTGTCAGCTTTATTCAGCAGTTCTCAAACTTGGGGTCGTGATTTCATTTTGCGGTCCCCTGACAAAATCAAACTAGCCTTTTTGATTTGATACATAGCACACAACCATTTTTGTTGTGTATGAAGAAAATGTACAGTACCAGTCAAAAGTTCAAACTTTTGACTGGTACTGTATGTGTATTGCACCTGTAGTCTATACTGCAGTGTTTTGGGGTTAAATCTTTTAGGTGATTCGACTACACTTGGACATCATTATTAGGTGTTGACAGCCCACAATCAAGTTGTTGGGGTCATGGGAAATTATTGATGTCAATTTGGTGTCGCAAGACAAAAACGCTTGCTTTATGTACTGTTTGTGCTGTTTGCATCAGGGAAAATATGCATTAGAAGAAACACTCAAGAAAATAATGTATTGACTAGAATGCTTTTGTTTTATTCACAAGGTCACTTACAGTTACAGGCCAAAATGATTTTCTCCATGGAAATGACCATTAACAACAAGTGTTTATAGTGTATTTGTTTCCAAAATAATAAAGACAAAATGTCCACTAAGTTTGATTAGGATAATTTATTGATGCACTGAGTTGAAACAAGAAACGCCAAAAATGACACATCCAAAATGATTAGCCCCCTGGCCATTAATAGTCAATAGTGTACCCTTTCTGAGCCACAACTGACAACAAGCTCTTAGAGTAGTTCTTTACTAGGTTGTCTCTTGAGGGGTTTTGGCCAATTCTTCCATTACAAATTGTTCCAGCTGGTCCAAATTGCATGGTTTCCGAGCATGGACATTCACTTTGAGCACCCGCCACAGATTCTCAATAGGATCTATGCAGACCACTCCAGGACCTTGGTTTGGTGTCCTTTAGGAACTGTTGGACCAATTTTTTCATATGCTTTGGGTCATTGTCCTGGAAGACCCAGTGACGACCTAAGCCTAGACTAAGAGCAGATTTCTTCATATTATCCCTCAATTTATTTATTTTTTTTTCATGATTCCATGCACCTGAACAAGGCTTCCTGTGCCTGAGGTGGCAAAACAGCCCCACAGCATGAGGCTCCCACCACCATGTTTAACTGTGGGAACTGTGTTCTTAGGGTTGAAGGCCTCTCCCTTTTTTTGCCAAAACTTAAGCAACATCCATGTGCCCAACAGTTCCATTTTAGTCTGATCAGACCAAAGCACAGACTTACAAAACTCATCTTTACCTTTCAAATGTTCACGGGCAAACCTCAGTCTGGCTCTGATGTGCCGCTCTTTGAGTAAAGGGGTTCTTCTGGGACGATGGCCCTGAAGCCCACCACGATGAAGAGCCCTCACAACTGTGTTGTTTGAAACATCAACTCCAGAAGAGGCCAAGTCAGCAACAATCATCTTGGCAGATGTTCGGGGCTTCTTGCTGACATCTCTGACTATTTTCCACTCCAGAGTTCTTGAAATCTTGTGCTTTCGACCACACCCAGGTTTGTTTCTTACAGAATTTGGCTCCTTGTACTTAGTAATGATGCAACGTACAGCTGCTCTAGACACTGAAACACTTGGAAATGGCAGTATAGCCTTCCCCCTTATCATGAGCCTCCACTATCTTCTTTCTGAGCTCAAGACTGATTTCCTTTGTCTTTAGCATGGTGATAAAGAGTAGTAGTATAGCCCCTCCCAATAATGTGTTCAAGTGTCCGGTTTCTTGGAGTCCTTTTAATTTGATTGAATGCTCAGGTGTTGTTAGGAAGCCAATTGACTGCACAGGTGTGGTTTGAAAGCTGATTGGTTGATTAGGTGTGTTTTGAAAGCAAAATATATATTTTTGACCACCCCATTTTTCACTATTTGAAATAAAGCAAGCCTAAGAACTTATTTTATATTTCAAAATGTACCAAAATCTACTAAATAGCACTGGTGAATGTTTGATTATATCAAGTTTTATCAATGCTGCAAACATTTGGGAAGAATTTTAGGGAAATGTTCCATAATTCCTGGGAGGCTAATAATTTTGGCCTCAACTGTATGTGCAAATGTCCACAAGCATTTCATCAAACATTTTAGCATGGGAGCTTGAGGGTTCTTATGACCATTATAGGAGGTTTCACTGATGTCCATCAGATTGCAGCTCAAGCATATTGATGCTGTCCCTGCATGGTTGTACTATTATAGGATGTCCTCACTGTCACCTTAGCAGCCGTGACACGAGCAGGCTTCAAGAGAAGGCCAGTGACGCATCATATTGCTGCTAATCTTAGCACAGCACTATTTTGTGGCAATAGTGACTCATACATGGGGAGACATGGGGAGTCACAAGGCTACAGCCTTCAGTCTCAGATGTATCCATCCCTGATTCGTTACCTGTGTTACTGTACCATTCATCCCAACTATTAATTTGTGCCCCAAGTTGAAAGAACATTGAAGTTGACATGCAACACAGTTTGCATTCTAAAAATATGTAGGGCCGCTCTGGCTCAGGAGGTAGAGCCGGTGTCTAATGCTTGCAAGGTTGGTGGCTCGATCCCTGGCTCCTCCTGTCCACGTGTCGAGGTGTCCTTGGGCAAGACACTGAACTCCAAATTGCTCCCAGTGAGTGGGGCGGCGCCTTGCATGGTAGCTTACCGCCATTAGTGTGTGAATGTGTGTGTAAATGGGTGAATGAGAGGCCATTGTAAAGCGCTTTGGAATAAGGCACTATGTAAGTGCAGTCCATTTACCATTTATTGAGATCAGGCCCACACGTAAGTACTTTTTCAGTCTGTTTCAAGAACTGCACAGATTTTTAGTGTTGTCCTAATGTCCCCCAAAGTGTATTTTACTCTTTCCAAGTAACCAACCATGCTCCTGTCCCACAACCATGAACCTATGAAACTATTTGCTGCTCACAGACTATGCTGTGCGTACTCTTGCATCAGCTCAACTTGAAGGCAACTTGGAGGTTATTGAGTTCAAAACGTGCCTGCATGACTGCAACACAAGAGCTGACATATAGGAGTTACATTCCACAGGGTGTGTGGTATGGACTTGGTTCAAGAGAAACCAAAGAATGTCAGACTCATTCCTCTCCCCTTTTTCATTCAGTAAAGAGATGCCATTCATTCATTTTTGAAGCATTGAGAAGGATTGTATGATTTTAAAAAATAAAGTTGTGTATGTAAATGTGAGTAGGGAATTGGTGAAAGAGTACAGAAGTACAGTATTTTGCTGTCCAGCACACTTGTTGAGCACATTTCCCAAACCTGCTTGTTCCAGGTGCACTTCTCGGATCTCGGAAATTATAGTATTTTTCAATACATTTTTGAGAAGGAGCATACAGAAGATTCATTTTGTTCAATAACACAAACCTATAGCAAAGACTGTATTTTACTATGGAGAAATTAAAATGTCAAGGACAGGAAACCACAGTTTTAAGAAACTTAGGCAATTTTGAACATACGTCGAAAAATGCATCAGCAAGTTGTCAAATGGAGAATGTCCTCCTGATTGTGTTGTACATTGCAACCATAGAGTAGATCTTTGAAGTCTCACTATGTTGGAAAACTGAGTGCCTCCTCAAGCATTTTTTCCCCTCGCAATGATCTCACGCAACGCGACCAACTCTCTTTTTCCCCAACTCTCATTCAGGGCCTCCCGTGACAGTTACGCAGGCTGGCATTATGACATTTCTATATATGACATCTAGACTACCGTATATGATTTGGCTGACAGACCTCTTACACACGTCATTGTTCTATTTCAGTTGACTCGGTGCCATTCATTCATTTTTTTGGCACCTCACTATGGGATATGCACCCCTGCATTTCCTATTCACTGAAGCACTATTCACAGCCTTTACAGGCTGGGAGAGTTTTGCAGGCACTAGCCCCACCTAATACCAAGCTTATATCTGCTGTCTCAAAGCAGGCCTATATCATTCTTTACAATTTTCCCTCACTTATTCACATCCCCCAATTTGCTTTCACTAAAGTGCGCTACATAATACTAAAACCAAGTGCCTTCACTGTTTTGGTAATTCAGTGTCACCGATATTCTTATCAACCCAATGCTTTAGTTGGCCAGTGAACTTAGTGAGTGGCAAACATAATCCAAGTCAGCTCCCTGTAACTACACAATCTAATTGATTGCAATATACAGTACCAGTCAAAAGTTTGGACACCTTCTCATTCAATGGTTTTTCTTTATTTTTATATTATTTTCTACATTCTAGATTAATACTGAAGACATCAACACTATGAAAGAACACATATGGAATTATGTAGTAAACAAAAAAGTGTTAAAGAAATCAGAATATGTTTTATATTTTAGATTCTTCAAAGAAGCCACTTTTTGCTTTTTTAGTGGTTTCCTCCCACGTATTCTTGAGAAGAGAATGCTGAGCAGTGTTCACAGTTTCCTTTTCCACCGACACACACACACAAACACAAAATATTTTTTTTTATTTGTTTTTCTGTTTTTATCCCTTTTTCACCCAATTTGGTATCCAATTGCACCCAACCTAGCATCCAATTATCCCCTGCCTATTGCGTAGGATCCGCCGCACGACCCCGTGGCCGGCAGCCCCAGAGGAGATCGCCAGGCAGAATAGCTGTCTGGGTCCTCGAGCCCGACACCGTTACTCCAGCACCAGACGGGGGCGGTGTTGCGCGACGGATCCTTGTCCGGAAAATAGTCCTATACCCCCCTTGGGAGCGGCCGCTCAATATGCCGCTCCCTGTGAGCCCCGGCCATATCCGGGTCTGGCGAGACCGGGATTCGATCCCAGTCCCCGGTGGGCAGCTTGCACTAGAGGCTAATGCTTAGACCGCTGCGCCACCGCGGGGCTATGGTAGTGTTAACTTAACAGCTCTTTCATGTTTTAAGCTAGAGACTCCAAGGTAGACACTTAAGGTTGTCTTTGCTTCTGTTGCATGAGATGCAGCATGTTGATAAAAAAAAGTGTACTTTTTAAGCTCTGAGCATTTTAAGTTATTGACCTCTTGGTGGTGCTACAAGCTCAATTGGTACCATATCAGGTATGCAAATTCTCATGCTCACTTTCAAAAGTGAACAATGTGGTCTTTTTTGGAGCTTAACTACAGGACTATGACATAAGCATGTGCTTGTGCTGTGTCTCCCCCCCTCCCCAGGAGTGTTCCTGCGTTGGAACCGTTCCTCCAAGTGTCTGGACGAGGCCTACGAAGAGATGGTGCACATCATCGAGTACAATAAGCAGCTGCAGAGCAAAGTCAACAGCCTGCGCAGACAACTGGCCCAGCTGGAGACAGAGGACCCGCAACTGACGCCATAGAAGGATCAGAGAGAGAGAGAGAGAGAGAGAGAGAGAGAGAGAGAGAGAGAGAGAGAGAGAGAGAGAGAGAGAGAGAGAGAGAGAGAGAGAGAGAGAGAGAGAGAGAGAGAGAGAGAGAGAGAGAGAGAGAGAGAGAGAGAGAGAGAGAGAGAGAGAGAGAGAGAGAGAGAGAGAGAGAGAGAGAGAGAGAGAGAGAGAGAGAGAGAGAGAGAGAGAGAGAGAGAGAGAGAGAGAGAGAGAGAGAGAGAGAGAGAGAGAGAGAGAGAGAGAGAGAGAGAGAGAGAGAGAGAGAGAGAGAGAGAGAGAGAGAGAGAGAGAGAGAGAGAGAGAGAGAGAGAGAGAGAGAGAGAGAGAGAGAGAGAGAGAGAGAGAGAGAGAGAGAGAGAGAGAGAGAGAGAGAGAGAGAGAGAGAGAGAGAGAGAGAGTCAGAGTCCTTCTTTTCTCAAAGCAGTTACTGAGGTGATGTGACAAAAGCAATCTGATGGGTGAAAGCAATAAAGTGAACTTCTTGCTTTCATCTCTCCTGTCCAAACTCTGGGAAGGTGTGAAGGACAAATATATTCTCAAAGTAGTTTTCAAACAGGGCAGCCTGGGAGAAATTAGAAGGAGATTGAAAAAGAGAGAGAAAGAAACACAGCCAGTGACTCTTAAGTGTAACCACTAAAGCCAAACCACCCCACCCCTGTATAACTACCTGCCACAGTACTGTATGCATGCATGTCCAGACACGTACAGACATCATGCTATCCCAGTCAGCTGATCTCCATAGCTGTTGCCTCATGTGCTCTCTCTTTCACACACACACACACAAAACACAACCCCTGTGTAGCTCACCTGCCACTCAGTACTGTATATATGTATGCATGCACTTACAGACAAGGACAGACACACACATATTCATCTAGTAATCTATGAGGCAGTAATTATCTTGTGGGCATCAGTTAAAGTAACCATGGCAACTCCATATTCCCAGGCCCGGATACACATTGACCACTTCATGATGAGGAGTTGGATCAGAATCAGGTAGTTTAACATCACTTGAATATATTGAATATATGAAATATTTGTTACATTAATTAACTATATGATTTATTACATTGCTAAAATGTTTATAGTGTGAAGTTTGAACACAGAAATGTGAACAAAGACAAATTGTTAGCGTTTGATGTTTCAGGCCAATTACAGTTATATTTAGCTCTTTCGTAATTCATAATATATCTCTGTAGGTAGTTTAAAGAGGTAAACAAGTGGTGAACAAATAATTCTACTGTTTTTCGGTGTGGTTACGGTTATGCTTTAAACAGTAATGACAAATGCACTTTTTGGGAGAGGCATTTTACTTGTATGTGTCATTTTACTCTACTACAGTTAAATATATGAACTTGTCCTATATTTAACACTATCTTGTACATGTTCAGTGTTTTCCATGAACTACTTGTCCTCATTGGCCAAAATGTTTTAATGCTGAATGTGAAAATCTTTCTGTGAAGCTTATGTGAAAATTACAACATAAGCATCTCATGATGTGATTTAAGGAGACACAAACATTCAAAACCTTTATCATTGTTTTACCAAGCCATTGCCAATTATTTTAAATGTTTTTTTAAGTCCAAATACGTGCCAATGTCAGGTGTCTCATGATGTTATAGCAAATCCGTGCTTTGTTCCCCCAAATTAGTCATTTGTTCACCTTTTAATCAACGAACATTCTTCTTATCTACTCTGTTTTAGTGAACTACTGTAGTCAGCCTGCTTTATAAAGCTATATTTTACAGGTGTGTCTTGTGGCTCCATGTTTTAGCACATTACACCATGGAACTGCTCTAGTTCAACATGTAGCGAATTAGAGCTTGGTTTGAAAACCACATAATTAAGTTTTTGGCATCTTTGAAATTTGCACTGACATATGGAAAGGGCTGATGGATGTCTGAACACCATGGCCTAAATATGTTTTTGTCCTTTTTTAAAAATAGAAAAACACATTGCACTCGTGAAGGATAAATCTTGTTCTCTAATTGTATGACTGACTTTAGACATGGGTAGAGTGATCTAAGATCACACTGTAAGTTGAATAAGTTACAGTACTCAGTGTCTAAAAACTGGGGGTTTATAAGGGACATGGGTCCTGCGGCAGCAGCTCCTATAGCCTCAAGGGACACTGATTAAATATGGGGTAATAGCTTAAGCTTACTATAATAGGGTACTTGGTGGCATATCAAAGAACCCAGGCATACATGTACAATACGCACATAAACTATTTTACTATGTCCATACTAGCATTGTAGGCATTACTGTCAAACAAGTTGGCCCGCTTTTAACTTTCTGATGTTTTCTTTATATCTGATCAGTGCAATGACTTACTGAAATGGTGAAATGTTTGTTTATTTCTATGGTCACTGTTAACATTTCCTTTGTCTTTGAGATTAATCTTATTTAGCTAAATGATAAATAGAGTATGATTTATGATTTTTTTTAAAAGCTCTTTGGGCATTAAAAGATGACTGCTGAAAGCATGCATGTGTTTCATGTGTGGTTATTGCTTCGTTCCCTGAGACAAAAGGGGAAAATATTCCAGACCGAATCCCAGTGGTGATGTTGTCACAGCTTCCCATAGAATGGATATAAACCACTGAGGGCAGTTAGGAATCCAGTTGCACCTTGTGCCATGGTTTGATTCGCCTGAGAGGATTGTGAAACGGCTCCCAACACCAGTGTGTGGCCGTCAACATGAGGACATTCCAACTGATGACGCATCCAGGCAGAAATAGACATTGAAGCATTTGTGGCCATGTTTACAGTTTACATCAAACAGTTTAGACCTCCTATGCCAATCATGTGTTTGAATAGCTGACTATGTTTGCACCCATTCTCCTTGATATGTCAACTGAAGCTCAAACTCTCACTTTTTCCATGTACACATCTCCTGCACTCTACTCTTGAAGGTGACAGAACAGCTTATAGAACAGCAATTTGGTGAAAATCATTTATAGTTGACTTTCAGTTAAATACTGATTAATCTGTGTTTACATGATCTCTTAATCCATACACACACACACACAAATAAGATGTTTTGGGAAAGGGATTATGCTGTGATATTATCACTAATGTCCTCTCATGGTATCAAGTGACACCTTGCCCTCTGTAGAATCAAGTCATCCCTTTTAAATGTAGTGAACCCACCGGAACATTTAAACTCAGGCATTCACCACTAGTTTGGAAACCAAATGACCTATTCAATTCCCAATGTAATAGGAGTCTCTTTTTTTTTCTTTTTTTTTGGAGAGAGTATCCTTTGGGTCACTAATGTTGTCTTCCATAAATGTGTTCCATTTCCATACCTTGTGTCACTACAGATTATTGGTTAACCTGTGTTGTTTTGGAGAGAGGAGTCCTATTTCCTATGATGACGGACCTGGGGGTGTGCACCTCTCAACCACTCACACAGCTGAGGTCAGAGCCCTGCCCACCTCGCCTCATGTGTCAGACATGTCACACTGTTTAATGTGGAGCGCATTTATTTACACTGCCCCACTCAAATAAAGTGATTCAGCGATGACTGATTAAACTGATATGCACCTATCACCTGTCAATCCAAAACAAAAGATGACCTTCTAACGGAAAGAACAACATACCTCTTCATAAATGCCTACTGATTAACACCCAAGACTTAAAGGGGCAATCTGCATTTGTACATACATTTTATGACTTTTAAATTAATGATATATATCCATTGATTCTTGAATAATAACTTACAAATGCCTCATGAGCTTGGTTCAACGGTCTTACCTAATAAGAACCCACAATATACGGTAACCTTGTTTAACTATAGCATGAAAACATGGTTTAAACTATAATTTGGATCTCTGGATGGTCAGTTCTTGCTCTAAGAGTAGCCTACATCTCCAGCCCCATCCATCAGCAGTTTACCAACAAACTGGAGCCCAGTTTGAATTACAGATTGCACCTTTAAGATAAAATGTATGCGATAAAGGACGCAGGTCGAATATCTAAATGGCTTCTAGAAAGTACTACAACTCAAATGACATTAGGGCAGGCGAAAGCAGTTGAGTGCATATGTATTACCACTTGGCAACATCATCAAACCTTTCCTAACCTCCACACCCCTCAAAATAACTCTCCCTAAGAACACCGCTCTCATGCCTCCTTACCACTGGCACACGGTTTTTAGGACAGTTGAAACTCGTGGCCACTTATGTGCGGCAGTCAAAAACTGAACACAGACCCCACAGTGACGTGTGGTGGGAGTGGTCATGACGTGAGACCGCACCTCCGAGGGTCCGCCAATCGGAGCGAAAACCGGCTTCCCTTGAAACCAGATGGCCGCTGATATAAAATCTCGAAGCTGATGCAATAGTAGGGAGAGAGAACACACGTGTTTCGTACGGCGGGCAAGCGCAGTGAAAGGACCAGCTCAAGGAAAAGCATCCTACTATAAACCAAGACTCAGGGAAAAGGGACCGCCTAACTCTCTTTCTATTTCAAAGTTATATTTATCGGTGAGTAAATACTCTACATTCATTTAATGAGTGAACGTGGGTATTTAAAGATTAAAAATATTACTAATATCACTAGTGTGCCCTTGAGTAAGGCATTTAGCCCTCCAGGGAGAATGTCCCTGTATGTAATCTCTAATCTCGTTTTGGATTAAAAGCGACTGCAAAATGGTAAATTATTTATTTATATTTATGAGTGTATGCAGAATTCTTAAAACAATTATATGGGAGAGCAATTGTGCATACGCAATAACGCAAATGATGATACCCCCTAGGCTACCGGTATATGTTAATTTAAACACTAGCTGTCTTAATTCTCAAGGTGATTGGCCTTCATACACAGGATTGTATTTCCCCCCAAACTACAGGCAATGTTTTGCGAGGTTGTAGCCTAAGCAGCACCTTAGCATTGTTACATTAAAAAGCAAAAACATATGTAATAATACATCGTGTACATCCCATTGTCCCTCAAGACACTTCATAGTATGGCTCGGCCAACATAGTTTTCTATTGTTTGTCCCAATTGTCTACTCTACCATGGTCCGTGGGCATAGGTTTTGAAAAAGAACTATGACACATTATCTCAGTTATCATTATCAATGACAAAGGGGAACATTACAGCGTGGACGCGCCCTCGCTAAGGAGAGACGGAAATAGAGCACATGTATTAGCCAGTCTCATCGTGAATCTGCAAATTAGCCTACAACCACTCTACATTCAGATACATTACAAAGCAAAGGCCAATCATTATTATTTCCTCAAGCATCTCATCCGACATACAATTATAGTGGCATACTGTACATTATTTCCATTACATTTGTTTTTACATGATAATTAATTTCTACAATTAGCTAAGAAACTAGCCATGACATCAGCCAAAAGCCAAATGATCAACCAGTGCCCTAAATAATTTCCTAAAGATAGCCATGTCATCTCTCTGGCACACCTTGAAAAGCGTGTAGCAAGCTTGGCACTACTGTCTCCTCATATCCACTCCTCTCACTCTGATTGGCTCAGAGTGAAGGCAGGGCAGTATAAATACTCTCAAATTATACTTTTCGTTCCTTTTCGGAATTTCATCCGACTCTAAGGTAAGAAGAATCCAAGAAAAGTGATATTTCTTTTCAGTTTTAAACCTGCAATTATTAAAGATGTTTGTGGTGAATTTTGTTGTGCAGTACTACGCTAGAAAAGATGCGCTTGCCTCACATACGGTAATTCACTATAGCCTACTGACAAAAAGATGTACAGTTTCGCTTACAGTGTCGCCAATTGTATCAATCGTACATTAATAGTGAGCATATTATCTACATAAAAAAAAGAAGACATTTGCCAACGTTTCATTCAGTAAAATTGGCTTATAACTTGCTATAGTATAAGTATCGTTTTTTAAGTTGCCTAATTGTCGGTTGTCGAGGGGGGGGGTCTATTTATATTAGTTATTTATTCAACTATAGAAGCAACAAACGTGCACATAACAAGGTCTATAACTAAAGACAATGACAAATGAACACCTAAAATATATATATATATATATAAATAAATAAACATTGCAACATATATATATATAAATAAATAAACATTGCAACATATTCCAAATAAATAAAGTGAACACAAAAAAATGGTTAACTACAAAACAACAGCTATAGGCTAAAACATTAGTAAGAAAAGCTTGTTCTAGTGAATGTTTCAGCTAAATGTAATACATTCTTTACTTTCTAGCCAGCTTGCCATGTTAAAATCAATTGTGGCTATGTTCTGTTAAAAGTAAAAAAATAAAACAAAAAAAAAGTTGCAATTAATGTTAAACTAAAGCTAAACTGTTAGCAGAGTTTTGGATTGTTGGACGGAAGTAGCGGAGACTTTCATTGACAGTTGGTAGCCTGCGGGAAGTCGATGGCTAAAGTGTGGCCCCCTTAGTGTGGCCCTAAGCGATTGCATAGACTGTGTATGCCTTCTGCCGGCCCTGAATGTAAATGTCTCTCACGTCAAGTCACTGATGTCAAGAATTGCAGAGCAGGCGCTGCTACATTCTTCTAAAGTTTCCACGTCTCTTCTTGGCACGTTAGCCTATCTGTCCCCGGGGTTTTGGAGGGGTCTGTATCTTTGAACAGTGTGTCTGTTTGCCTCGATCCTCTGCAGAATAGTCGAATTAGAAACAGCCTGGCAGGGAACAGAAATGGCTTAACTTTTTGTAAATGTCACATAATGTTAAGGTGTTTCAGGGGTGCTTAGGTGGCTTAGCGGACTAAGTGTTGACCACATAACTGCAGGGTTGTGGTCAGTGGGCCCTAATGAGTCCTCTCTTTCCAATAGGTGACTGTGAAGATGCCTGTCATCAGAACCCTTAGCAAGGTGGCCAAGCAGGCCCTGCTGGCCTCAGGATGCGGATGCCAACCTTTAACGGTTGCTGCTCGCAACATCAGCTTCTCCCCCCGCCAGGTGACCTCTGACGCCAGCTTCCACTCCGTCTCGTTCTCAGAGACGGACCATCCTAAAGTTCTCATCACAGGTAAGGGGATCGTTTGGGAATCTCATTGCATTGGGGCACTATTCCCATCATTGACACAATATTCCTGCTATGATCAAACAAAAGCTTTTTCTAATTGAACAATGACTCAGATAGCAACAAATAGCTCTATTTGTAAGGATTGCGTGGCAGAACATCATAGGTTTGCTGCCGTAATCAGCTATAGGCATGAAGGTCCCTGACCCTCCTCATGTGGTCCACTCTCCCAGTTTATGCCTCCGACGTAACTCTGTCTCCATGGCAACCCCTCCGAAAGCCACAAAATCCTGCTGTCGATTTCACATCTCGGATGTCCTCTGATAATGTCTGTTTTGTCCTCTCTCTCTCTCAGGTGGCCTTGGGCAGCTGGGGGTGGGGCTCGCTAACATTTTGAGGTGAGTCTACCGTGTGGGATTGAAAACATGTTTGCCTCTCAACTAGTTTTGGTTTTTACACTATGGTTATGAAGTTATTATGATATACAGTATCAGTATAATGACATTGTAACACCATCTGACATCTAATTTGAAACTTTTTTTGCGACCTCCTTCCTTACAGGAAGCGGTTTGGAAAAAACAACGTTATTCTGTCAGATATCAGGAAACCTCCAAGCCACGTATTCCACAGCGGTAAGGTGAACCTTTACCTATTGAAACTAACCCAGACTATAACTTTTTTTCTATGCTCAGCAATAAACAAAGTCATAATTCTTAAAGAGCAATAATAGCAAACATGCTTTATCTTAGAATACATTTAGAAAATTATCTCATGTGGTGAATTAAGTCTCATGTGGTGTAACAGAACCTGTATGTGCTAATGCACATGTATGTGATAAGTAGACATCGACCATGAGATCATATGAACAATAGACTGAAATATTTAGTTTGGTTAATCTTTTTGATATTTACTAAATATTCTGCTCTAAAAGTTCTCAGTCATTATTATTTATTCAAATAAGTAAATGAAATGTGTTAATATTTTACATTTGTTCTATACCCTTTTGCATCAGTCTGTTATTGCCAGACAGTGCAAATACTCCACTGGCACTTGGTCAGGTCAAAATGAGGAAGGAATCATGTCCTAGTTCCCTTAAGTCAACATGGCATTCAGTCTGGAGACTGTTAACATGTTCATATGTCCCAAAATATGTTTCAAACTCTAACAATAAAAAAGGTCAATAGGAAGCATTTGTGTTCATTGATGAATGGTCACATCCTAGATCAGTACACGATGAATGGTGACTGGCTTGCCTATACCTGGTAATGACATGTCCACAAATGTGATGAATGCAGGTGCACCTAATAATAATAGTTCCAACCAAACTAAACAATAAAAAATATTAGAAATGGTGCAGAAAATTAAAAGGATAAACCATTGCTGACAGCTGATTAATTAAATCTCAAACAAGAAAACAAAGAGAAGGCAGGAACAGGCAAGGGGTAAAAGTGATATTTCACCAATTGTAAAGATTGAGCAACCAATTGAAAGAAAGAAAAAGAATGGGAAGAAAAGCATGAGACTCCCCCTTCTAGCAAGTCAAGTAGGCAGCCATTTTGGGGCTTTTTAACCTTTTTGTGTTAACATTTTTTTTTTAAAGGAACTATTTGTTTGTCTCCTTAGGTCCCTTCATTTACTCAGACATCCTGGACTATAAGAACCTGCGTGAGATTGTGGTAAACAACCGCATCACCTGGCTGGTCCATTACAGTGCTCTCCTCAGTGCCGTCGGGGAGGCCAACGTACCCCTGGCACGTGCTGTCAACATCACTGGTGAGCATGCTGCAACGTAGCATCTTTTCATTGGTCCAGGAAGTGAATCTCCAGGAAGTCCAGGAAGTGTCTAACTCCTAACCACTCTTTTTCAGGCCTGCACAATATCCTGGACATTGCTGCAGAACATGGGCTGCGTCTCTTTGTCCCTAGCACCATCGGTGCCTTTGGTCCCACCTCGCCCAGAAACCCCACCCCAGACCTGTGTATCCAGAGGCCCCGCACCATCTATGGTGTCTCCAAGGTCCACGCTGAGCTCATGGGCGAGGTGAGATAAACCCTAATTAACCCTAACCCTAACACATTCTTTCCTCATCTTTGCACTAAAAGGTAAATTAATCAACCAGTCTTTATACCATCTAATTGTTATTCCTATTTGCCATTCAACAGTACTACCACCATCGTTATGGCCTAGACTTCCGTTGTCTGCGCTACCCAGGAATCATCTCTGCAGACTCCCAGCCTGGTGGAGGCACAACAGGTGAGCAAGGCTTTTTGGTAATTTTCTTTAAAAATTATCCATTACATTTACCTTTACATTTATCTGTTTACATCCCCTCCTGACTTAAACATGACATTGCTTAAATAAAACAGTAATTTGTTCTAGAAAATAGTTGTGGCCCACTGGATTTTTAGCCACGCTGATAACATTAGATAGGGCCACCCCATATTTTAACCACTCCCCTCGACACCCCTCACCCCATGTCTTCCCATGGGTGGTTATCTAATTGTGGCACCTGAGGGGGGGGGGGGGGGGGTGGTATCTGTAACTTGGGAGAAGGGCAACATCTATAGTTGAGCCACTACTGTATGAGATTGCTAAACTAAAGTAAGTAAGTCTCTTGAAACTACAATATTTGTAGAGACTGAAAAGTGTTTTCCACTCTTGTGCTCATCATAGATCCTGAGTAGTCAGTGTCAAAACAAAAAGGTATCCACAATTTAAAAAGGAGCATGCCTTTTCTCTCTGCAGATTACGCTGTTGCAATCTTCCACGACGCCGTCAAGACGGGCAAGTTTGAGTGCAACCTCGGGCCTGACACGCGTCTCCCCATGATGTACATTGACGACTGCCTGCGGGCCACCTTGGAGGTGATGGAGGCGCCCGCTAACACGCTCAGTATGCGCACCTACAACATCAACGCCATGAGCTTCACCCCGGACGAGCTGGCCCAGGAAGTCCAGAAACAGTTGCCTGACCTAGAGGTCACCTACGAAATCGATCACGTGCGACAAGCCATCGGTAAATATGCTAATGTTTGTTGTTTATGTTTTTTTTACATTTATTTGAATCCTGTAGATTGGATTAACTGTAACAGTAAACGTTTTCAAAAAACAACAAAAAAAGCCTCACTGTAAAATAATAAGCCTAAATCAACATAAATATTTATTTTGTTCAGATTGCAGTTTTGTTGTTACCATGCATTTTAAATAAATACTTTTTTCCTAGCTATAATGAATGAATGTATGAACTGATTAATGTTCCTGTCTTGCCACCGACGGGGGATTAGCTAGGTTGTGCCTAAAACTAGGACATTTTAGCCAGTTCAATGAAATGAGCCACAACAGAGCAAAACATGAACGTCTTTGTGTCTTTTCTTTTCAGCTGACAGCTGGCCCATGGACTTCGATGACACCAATGCACGGAATGACTGGGGATGGAAGCACGACTACGACCTCCCAGAGCTCGTCCAGACGATGCTCAACTTCATTGGCTCAGACTCGCGCATCGCACGTGCCAACTGAGCCGACGGGAGCAGCGGGAGTCTCTCTGTACATACTGTAAAGACTGCTTAAGAGAAGGGAGAAATGTGGTCTGTAAATAGTCTTTCTCTCTCTCCTCTGTGTAATTAGGAAGGGCTCTGTTTGCCTGGCGCAAAGCTACCACATCTGCAAGGCAAGGCAAGTTTATTTGTACAGAACATTTCATACAACAGGGGGTAATTCAAAGTGCTTTACATAATGTCTGCAGAATGTGAAGGTCCCGTGACGGAGCGGGCCAACTCCCTTTCCTACCCTCCCACCTCTATTTCCTCGTTCTCTCTCTGTCAGTTGGTTGGGATGTCATCATGAAGACCGATGCAGATCACAGGGCCTCTGGTTTGCATGGCTATGAATTGTAACCATTGTAACGTTTTCTGGGCTAAACCAAGCAAACGAAACAAATGAATGTAGCGTCGGTCGATCTTATTCGCTTGAACGCTTTGTTTTATGAAAACTAATGCAAGCATTTGAATTTTTCAAATTTGCCAAGACCTTTGAGAATTCAGGTATCAGGGAGGCCCTATAGGTGTATAGCCAACATCAAGTTGGTAGATGAGTAATGATTGAGAGGTTTAGAAATTAAAGTGAGCGTTGTCGTTTGATGCACTTTAGTATGATTTCATCCTTTTAAAAACATTGTTGCTGAACAGGTGTGGGGAATCGCATGAGGGGGCGATTCTGACAGTCCATCTGTGTTTATCATGGTGGGAAGGCATTCATTGAAGATGAACGATCATTTTGTATTTCTTATTTTTGCTGTTTATTTTCCACTTATTTTGAATTCTATTTATTCTGTCTGCTGGTGATAAATGTATGGGAATCATGAGTAAATGTGTTTTTTGCACTTTTGTATGAATGTTCCACAGGAATTTTGATTGGCTAAAGGTGTTTTTATTTGTTTTTTATAAAATGAACACCAGTATTTACAATTTGTACAATGAATATTTACATATTTACATTATATTTACATTTACAGCCATTTCCCTTACATCAAAAACTGTAAAAATGAACAACAAAGACAGAGATTGTGCTATTCAATAATGTTCAGTAGAGTTCAATAAAGTTCATTGGGGCTTAGTTAGGGGTTGGTGTTGGGTCCAGTGCTGGTTTTGATTGGCTAAATATGGACTGTTTGAATTAGTTCGTTTAGCTGTCAACACTATTAATTTATTCACCCATGCAATACGGTCCAGTGGTCTAGCACTGCGATCTACAGTGCACAAATGTCCGCATGGGTTTGAATCCGGCCCATGCCCTCTTCTCCTTACTTTCCTGTCTATCTTCACTATCTCTATCCAATACAATAAAAAAAATTGTGGGACTGCCCCACTCAGAAAAAAAAAAACTTTTAAAAAAGAAAAAAGGTCTCAGAGTTGTGGGTAAAAAGGGAAATCTAGCCATTTTTGTGGTTACATGTTTCTTTTCAGATTCTGTAAATGAATATTGCTTATTGTGTGATAGTTGGAGCACGTTATGTTATTTCAATCACAAAACCTGCTTTGTCAATAAAAACCTTTTTTCCAAATACCCTTTCTCTGTTCGGATGTGTACACTACATGTCACTACGGATGTCTCTGCTGCACTATTCCAATGTTAACGAGCTTCCTCTGAGTTTTTACCATGTTCTTTCAAGCCCTTTTCAAAAGCATAACACAGAATGACTGGAGGCCGTGATACCTGAATACCAGGTGAAAATCATGTAAACTTTTCCTGCTCAAATGTCACTGTCTGAAAAGCACAGATGAGAATGTTTTAATATGCATGTTAATCCTAAAGTGAATTCATTACTTAAGTTGCTTGGTATGTAATTAAAGTGACATCTTGGTTGGCCTTGTAAAAGTGAAAGGGATATGCTCAGTCATGTCCTATGGCTGTCACAACAGTTATTGTATGAGCCAAAGAATCTAGAGCGATTGTCAGTTATTCAAGGTGTGCCTTAATAAAAACATACACGTGCAGTTTCCCTTGAAGACACCTGAGATGGCATTCAGATAGCCTCAGATCGGTCAGTTTAGCAAAGCACTTTTAGTAGATTGCTCATTAAAAAATGATGAGATGGCAGTCATGTTGTTGACCTCTTGATTTCAACAACAGCATCAGAAAAGCTGGATACTGTGAGGTGCAGCATCATACCTCATAAAAGAATCAAACTACTGGATCAGTGCCGGCCCTAAACCACACCAAAACAAAAGGTAGCAATTAGAGATTGCTTAGGCATCTTGTGTGAACACATCAAGTGGAAAGATTAAAGTAAAGATACTGTATGTTCCTACAGTTTTAAGGTTGGGTCCTCATTTCTCGAGCCAAGACTAATATAAGCCGCAGATAACATTTGCTTGAGGAATTGCGTAACAGTACCACCATGCCAGGCTAAATGTGCTACTTTGTGTGTCATGTGACGTAAAACCATGGAACAGCTTGACATGCATGTGCGGAACTTTGTGAAAACAAAATATATTCCCAGGCTACTTGTTGTTTTACTTGGCTTAAGCATTGACTGTAACATGGATCAAAATCTTTGCAGGAATTTGGTCGGAGACTACTGTTCTGTTGATGGATGCGTCCAGGAACATTTGTAACTGGAGAGGATTGGCCTTTTGTCATATGAGAGTTTATCAGTCTGCCAGGTCACTGCCCTCAGCTATCATGGGGAGCTTTCAAGTTTATGTAACTTTAAATCCCACCAATATGGCAACAATTAATCACATTGTTTGTATGCAGTAAGACCTCAGTTATATATATAGATTAGAGAGCGATAGATATAATAATAATAATCTAATAATTAGGCCTGGGACTTTAACACGTTAATTTCGATTAATTAATTACAGAAAAAATAACGCATTCACTTTTTTAACGCAGCTTTTTTTTGGCCAGCCCTGTCACTTCTTCATTCATTCATTCATTCATTCATTCATTCTGTCCCTTGTGAGAGACTTTTCTCCCTTGCAGGCAACATAGTGCAAAAAAAGAGGGCAGCCTTGAGCTCTGAAAATGTAAACAGGCTAGTTTGTCTCAGCAACTGACTGAAAGAGAAGAAGCAGAAGATGTAGTAGGCTTAGAGGTATCCTGAGACCAATGGGTTTGTTGTTACTGTGAAGGGTACTGTTTTTTTTTTCCTCCCAAGGATATTTGGGTGGGTACGGGAGGGTGGGGAGGGTTAGTGTAACATTAGGTTAGGTACATTGTGTGATCTGTTGGTCTGTGTAGCTAAAATAAACAGGATTTTGCTGCTTTAAACACTGTGGGGAACATGGCGCGTTCTGGCCTGCAGAGGGAGCTAGACTGCCATTGGAGGGGAATGATGGGCTGATTACGGACAGGTGTCAGTGATCAGACTCATTGTTCCACTGGTCTATTTAACCTGTGTGTGTTTGTTCCCTCGGGAGATGAGTAGGGCAGGAAGTACCTGCCACACGGAGACACGGGGAGACCGAGAGAGAGAGAGCCGCGGCGAGGACGCACGAGACCCCGAAAGGGGGTGAGGTGCAGGGAGCCGGGCGGACGGAGCGGGTCCCGAAAGGGAGGACTAGCGGGGCGAGAGCGAGGGCTCTGCCAAGAGCGGAATAGCGGGGCGAGAGCGAGGGCTCTGCCAGCAGCGGACGGAGCGGGTCCCGAAAGGGAGGACTAGCGGGGCGAGAGCAAGGGCTCTGCCAGGAGCGGAATAGCGGGGCGAGAGCGAGGGCTCTGCCAGCAGCGGACGGAGCGGGTCCCGAAAGGGAGGACTAGCGGGGCGGGAGCGAGGGCTCTGCCAGGAGCGGAATAGCGGGGCGAGAGCGAGGGCTCTGCCAGCAGCGGACGGAGCAGGTCCCGAAAGGGAGAACAGCGGGGGGGGAAAGACTCGCTCAGCACGTCAGTGACGGTGCTGAGCTGTGCAACTGTTAAATAAAAGCCTATTCTACAACTGTTCCTCTGTGTCGACCTCCCTCTGTGCCTAGAGACTGCTACAAACACATGTACAGTATATGTCTATTCATTGATTCACTCGTATACCAAATCCATTTGAATTGAACTGTTGCTTCTCGTGTCAAATATTGATATACGATTAAAATGCGATTAATTTCGATTAATTAATTACAAAGCCTCTAATTAATTCGATATTTTTTTTCATCCCATCCCACCTCTAATAATAATATAATAGATAGAGAGAGATTATGTTGTTTTAACGTTTTTTGGCATGGAACATCTGGCAGAAAAGTTTAACTTGTTGAATGTGTTTTCTGTATATACCTAGCTTTGATAGCCGAAGAGCTTGGTGACTTTGTGACTTTGTCTACGGTATGTGATTTTTAAATCCATTTCATACAAGAGACCGCAAAGGTGTGGTGACCTGAGAGTGGTTAACAATAGCCTTCCTGTTCACTATTGAAGTAGCAGATTGTGTTTCCAGACCAGTTTCAGAGGTCGCGCTGAGGCCCCTCATTCATTGTTCCCATAATGATGACTAGACAAACATGTTTGATTGGCCTTATCATTGATCACATTTCCTTACACAGTGCATCACACAATACCACCAGTGTACATTAATGGGATCACCTGTACGCTATCAAAACCACAGAAAATGGCTTTCCCACACAAAATGTAAAACTTAATTAAGTTATGGGGGGGTTCTGTAGAAAAATATTATGTTGTTTTTATAGAAAATTATCAATGGTCATTGTGCCTTTGAACAGAATGGACTAGCTACTTCAACTGTAGTAGCAACTACTCAGTTCCAATAAGGTTTATGTAGGTTCAGGCAGAACACTTTAAGGGGCAGCTGGTCATCAGGTGAAGGACAGTTGATCTTACATATGCAAAACACATCACATGTGCAGTGTTTTCGCCACTGCCTATGAGAGTTACATTTGTTGGTCGTCCCAACCTCCGTCCCAGCTTCCACATTCAGGTTCATTCTGTGTTTACCATTCTCCACTTTTAAATCCCACCTCAAAACCTACCTGTTCTCCCATGCATACAACCTTCCCTACCCCTAACCATCTCCCCTAACCCTGCCACCCCCTCCCCCCCTGGACATTGCTGTGTTAATTGTTCCCTGTGCCTGTTCGTTAACTCTGTGTTCTATGTGTGGTCCCCTGTGTTCAGCAACATCTTCAACTCCTCCCTGGAGTGCTGTCAGGTACCAGCCTGCTTCAAGACCTCCACCATTATCCCTGTCCCCAAAAAGTCGAGGATCACAGGCCTGAATGACTACAGACCCGTTGCCCTGACCTCTGTAGCAGGGCTTGACGCTTACCTTTTCCCCAGGTAGCACTGTGATACCATGTCAAAAAATTTAGTAGCACACCAACAATTTCAGTAGCACAATGAAAATTGCGCAGTTTTCGTATGACGACAACAAATGATCATAATCATAACATATCAGAATTATCATAACCGGCTCTTGGCCGTAATAAAAATTGAGACTCACACAATGTAAAGGGGAAGTAAGAATATTCATTTATTAATAAATGATTCATGAATAAATAAATAATTAAGCCCAGGCTTTCATATAAAATTCATAAATTCTGAGCAATTAAATGCTAAGAATGTCTGTGGTCCAGCAGTCTTGATAATCTGGTCGCCTGGCCCGCTTAGAGCTATCAAGCCATCTTTCAACCGCTGGACTTGGATCAAACTGCTCAAGCGGAGGCCCCTCCAAACTGATTCGCATTAGGTCTTCTGTGGTAGAAACGGCCAGGCTACTTCTGGTTGCACTTTTAATGCGGTTCTGGGCTGAAAACCCCCTCTCACATTGGGCAGCCGAGATTGGGAGCACCAACATAATTTGGACCAGTTCCAGTATGTTCTAAGGGGAGAACAATTTTCATTTTTAATAAATGTTTAACCCTCACCTCTCACTATTCAAAAACAACATACATACAATAAACATGAATGTGTTTAAGTGTAGGGCTATCTGGATCTACTTTGCCTTACTTGGTAGTCTTTCTTATAGGGGTCCTTTGTGAGGAGAACCTCCCACAGCTCAGCATAGCTTTTGTCGCTGAAGTTCTCGCTTACGAGTACTTTCAGCCCTTCCCATTCCTGTTGCAGGGCAGGAATATCACACCCCACTCTGAAGGATAGAAGAGAGCAATTGGGTTAGCACATATGCAACTAGTGTCTCACGTCTGTCAATGCAATGTCTTAAAATGCATTCTTACCCTGTCAGAGGCTCATGGAAATGCCTTGCCAGATCTGCAACGCTCTCATTTCCATAAGTGAGTAGGCTGGCTTGGTCTTTTGGCCAGGCATCAGGGTTGAAGACTTTGAAAGAGTCCAGCGTAGACTTGACGCCCTCATCTGACACCAAACTACCAAACCTAAAAAAGAAGATTTATTGCGATGTCAACACAATCGATTTGTGATTTACCTTGGTGTGATGCTTTTAAAAACAAAAGAGAGCACAGAGCTCCTTTAGTGTTTGTTGCCCATACCTCGCTTTGATAGCATCCATGCTGATGTCAATGGCAGCATCCACATGTCGCTTCAGCTGTGGATGTGTGAGGCCGTTCATGTTCCCCTTCAGGGTCATTCCCTTCAAAAGACACACACACACACACACACACAAAATCTTGGTTGTGACCATAGCAGTATTTCATCCTCAAACTCTCTCAACCCAGCATAATCCTCAAGATGATCAATGTTAAACCCTGACATCACAAACACTGACTTATCTTAAACTAACCTGGAATCTCATCTCATTTCCCTGCTGCTGTGCGAATGTGGCCAGGATTCTCTCAAACAAGCCACCTTCCTTTGGCTGTGTCTTGAGTGCCTGAAGCTTGGTTAACGTTTTTCTTATTTCTGAAGTGGCTGTGGGGAGGATTAAACTGTTCCTCTGCAGTGTGAGGCTGAGGCTGGCTAGCAGGCCAAACAGGTCACAGAGAAAGTGGCAGAATACACAGAAAAGTGTAGTCTCCATTTCCTTCTTTATCTGTTGAGTAGTTGAGTAAATGGATACGATAAAAAATGGTTAGCTGTTGAAAATAAACTTAACCATCTAACAACTTGATGACAGTAGTGTTTGCGTTTTTAACCTATTCTTTAAAGCCTAACTTTAGTTTATTTATTCATAGTGGTCAACACAAGAAAACTGACCTTTTTGGCCCGTCCTTGCACTTCCACAGAAGTGGACTGTGAGGCTGCCAGATGCTCCATATGTTGGAGAACCACAGAGTATTGATCAGGATCACTGGCAAGGTCCTTCCCCTCTCCATACTGCAGGAATACCTTCAGCGCCCGGTGAATGTGGGGGATCCACCGAGTTCCCTTAATAATAATAATAATTATTAAGTGTTTTACAGGGTAAAACATCGGAATCATGTCCATAACAAAACAACATTCCAGATAAGTATTAAATACAACACCTTGACACTGCTGGGATTGTGGACATCCACTCCAAGCTCCTGTCCAAGAGCACAGAGCTCTCGTTTAGATTTTCCACTGTAGTGGTAGGTCTTCCAGATGAGGTGCAGGAGATCATAGACTATCGACACCTTTGGCTCTGTCTTCTGTAGAGTGAGTATGGCAAGCTCCAATCTGTGTAAGAAGCAGACATATTCTTCCAACACAAGAGACTCAAACAAATGTGTTGCCACTTAATTAAAAATGTTTTCAAGGTTAAGAGTATGGAGATTGTAATGCAACTATGAATGGTTGTGTTCATGAGTATTTATTTAAAGTGTAGTATTTATTAAGTGTATAGTATTTATAGTGTACAGTATTTATGTATATGGTAGTGTTATCATAGGCTTATTTATTTAGTGCATAGTATTTATAGTTTACAGTAGGTAGTAATTATTTATGTATAGTGTAGCGTTATGCATTTACACTCACCTGTGTGGCATACAATGGATGGGTATGATGTGAGGCCCTGCCTCTCGCTGAAGATGGGCTATCACCCCCCCCTGCCTGCCCATGTTCACTGCGGCCCCATCAGCACCAAACGACACACACTTCTGCATCCATGCCGCTCCATCACCTTCACAAACAGCTGCAAAGGCAGCCTTTGTGGCCTTCAGAACCCCTTTACAGAAAAAAACACAATTAGAAAAACACAATAGTCTCCAAAACCAAATAGACTAATTACAACTTACATAAATTAAGACTATTAAAAAAAAACTTACCAATGGCATGGGCATGTTCGAGGGCTTGTTGTCCCACCAGAAGGTTCACAGGCTTCCCGTTGTCAAGAAGACGTACATATACAATCTCACACTCTGTGTTCGTGATGTCCATGTCCCCGTCTATCAGTACGGCGAGATAGTGTGCGGAATTGATCTTCACAGCAAGGTCTTCTCTCATGGCATCCGCTATCTGCCCGATCATGTCAGCGCATCGTTTGTCATTACTATAGGTTGGATTTAATTCAACGCCATTTTTCTTGTGAAGGGCGAATAATTTGTGGAATTTAATAAATGGGATCTCTTCTTTTGCCACGTAGTAAGCGATGTTAAACTTTAACTTGAGCTGTCTTTTAATTTCCTCACTGGAGCTAGCCTTCTGGCGTACAACAGCTTTCTCAAGGGGCTTGTTCTGAGCTGACATGAAAGCTTCCCTGCATTTCACATGTTTGCGAGACAGACCATGTTTTTTCACTGTGTCGCGTTTCAGCTGTACGTCTCCTGACACAAACACGGTCTTTCCAGCTAACTTCATGTGGGCGACACACCACTTGCAATACATCTTCCCTTCCTTCAGCAACAGCCACGGGAAAGATGTTTGCCACTCGGCACTGTACCTGTAGACCTTTGTCACTTTTGTCAGACCAGACTTCGCGTTGGCAGTGGCACCGCCATTATCACCGCGCGGATAATGACCTTCCTCCTCCCCTGACACACTTTCTGACCGGGCGCTCTCATCCTCGCTTTCCCCGTCTCTGTCTTCTTCGTCCCTCTCGTCTCCAGCTGTAATGTTGACTCCACTACCCCCCTCTACCTCCTCTCTGTCTGGAACGCTGCTAACATTAGCCTTCTTGCTAAAGTATGCCGTAATCGGATTCATTTTAACAGCGGTCTTTTTCTGACAGGATTTTCAAATGTAAATGCGCGCTTGTTGTACTTGCGGGTCACGTGTCTGTCACGTGTCTGTTTTCAAAGGATTGCATTGGTTTAGATGCGCTGTGATCTTATTAACGAACATAAGATTGACTGCGCATGACAGTAGTTCCGTTTTTTTTTTTTGATCGCACTGGTGCGATTGAATGTATTTCCAAGTCGCACAGAAATATATTCACTCGCAAATGCGACCAAAACAGTCGCACTGTCGAGCCCTGTGTAGTCATGAAGGTCTTTGAACGCCTCGTCCTTGCCCACCTAAAGTCCATCACAGACCCTCTCCTAGACCCCATGCAGTTCGCGTATAGAGCCAACAGGTCCGTGGAGGACGCAGTCAACATGGCCCTACACCATGTCCTAAAACATCTGGACACGGCCGGGACCTACGCCAGAATCCTGTTCGTTGACTTCAGTTCGGCATTCAACACCATCTTGCCACCCATACTGGAGTGTGGGCTCTCTGCACTGCAGGTGCCTGACTACACCTGCAGGTGGATCACGAACTTTCTGTCCAACAGGACCCAGCGGGTGAAGCTCGGGAAGTCCATCTCTGAGCTGAGGACCATCAGCACCGGTTCCCCGCAGGGCTGCGTCCTGTCTCCCCTCCTGTTTTCCCTCTACACCAACTGCTGTACCTCCAGCCACCAGTCGGTCAAGCTCCTCAAGTTCGCGGACGATACCACCCTGGTAGGGCTCATCTCCAAGGGGGATGAATCTGCTTACAGGAGCGAGATTGACTTGGTGGTCTCCTGGTGCACCCGGAACAACCTAGAGCTAAATGCTCTTAAGACAGTGGAGCTGATAGTGGACTTCAGGAGGAACCCACCCCCTCCCTCTCCAATCATACTGGGAGGCACTCCAGTCACCACAGTGGAGTCATGCCGCTTCCTTGGGGTGACAGTCTCTCGGGACTTGAAGTGGGGGCCCCACATCGACGCCCTCACAAAAAAGGCCCAGAAGAGACTGTTTTTCCTGAGGCAGCTCAGGAAATTCCACCTTCCTAAGACCACGCTGGTGAACTTCTACACGGCCATCATTGAGTCCATCGTCACCTCCGCCATCATCATCTGGTTCCCCGCTGCAGCGGCCAAGGACAAGGCCAAGCTGCAGCGGGTGATACGCTCGGCGGAGAGGGTGATTGGCTGCCCTTTGCCCCCCCTTGAGGCCCTGTTTAAAAGTAGGGCTTTGGGGAGGGCCAGGAAGATCATGGCTGACCCCGCACACCCAGGACACGGTCTCTTCGCCCCGCTCCCCTCAGGCAGGAGGGTGCGGTCCATAAATACTGTGAAGGTCCGACATACAAACAGCTTTTTCCCCACAGCCATCCGGCTCCTAAATGCCGCTGGCCCCCCCCCCCCCCTGACCTGACCCCTATCTATCTACCCTCCCTCCACCCCCACCCAGAGAGCTTTGCACTGTCTGGATATGAACACTTGAACACTTGAACACTTGATCTCTGCACTTTATATTTATATTAATTATGACTCTTGCACTTTGATGTTGGTTTGCACTGTCTTGTCCTGTCTTGCACCTGTCCTTCTGTAAACCGTGCTCCATGGTACCAAACCAAATTCCTAACATGTTTACATGTCATGGCAATAAAAGTCTTCTGATTCTGATTCTGATTCTGATGTGCTCATGTTATCTATTGCTTGTTGTTTCTGTGTTTTCAGTTTTTCCCATGTCAGCATCTTTGAGTCCCGGAAAAGCGCTATATAAATACAATTAATTATTATTATTATTATTATTATTATTACTATTATTATTACCTATCTATGGGGGGTTTGAGTGTGTGTCCTGGTGAAATATACGTTTATGCTTGTAATAGTGTAAATAACAAATTGTTTTCTACATGCATGTTGCACTGTATGTACAAAAATATGAGATGGCTGTAGAATTTCTGGTGGAGATGTTTTTATGTAGTCATACATACACTCACACTTTATTAGGAACTCAGTCAACAGTCCAAGCTGGTGGAGGTGGTGTAATGGTATGGGGGATGTTTTATTGGCACACTTTGGGCCCGTTATTACCAATCAATCTTCTTTTGAATGCCACAGCCTATTTGAGTATTGTTGCTGACCATGTGCATCCCTTCATGGCCACAATGTACCCCTCTTCTAATAGCTACTTCCAGTATCATAATGCACCATGTCACAAAGCAAAAGTAATCTCAAACTGGTTTCATGAACATGACAAAGAGTTCAATGTTGGCCTTCCCAGTCACTGGATCTGAATCCAATAGAACACTTTTGGCATGTGGTAGAACGGGAGACTCACATCTTGAAAGTGCACCTGAAAAAAGACCAAGATGGCACCGTGCATGGCAGCCATGCTTCGGGCTCCTGAGCAACATTGCAGTTTTTTGCTTATTTTATTGTTTTTTTGTGTTATTTTACCCTTTAAAGTGATTAGCTACCTCAGGTATGACACACTACTGCACATAAGAGACTTGACGACCACTTACCCCAAACCAGAGTTTTTACACTGGGACCCCCTGCTCGCTCCAGACGCCAGGTAGTGAGAATGGGCTCAAAGACCTCCACCCCTCTATCCCTCAACACAGGAGCCCCCCAAGGCATTGTCCTGAGCCCCCTCCTCTACTCCCTGTACACC
The DNA here is from genome assembly GCF_963989245.1 of Nansenia antarctica. NCBI lineage: Eukaryota > Metazoa > Chordata > Actinopteri > Argentiniformes > Microstomatidae > Nansenia > Nansenia antarctica. Next base: position 53,039,571 of record NC_137688.1, on the reverse strand, counting down.
CACCATGTATACGCACACTGCGTGGCCACACACAGCACCAACTCAATGAATAAAATTAGCTGATGACACAACAGTGATTGGCCTGATCACCAACGGCAATAAGACGGCCTACAGGAGAGAGGTCGACAGCCAGGAGAACAACCTCTCTCTCAACACTGACAAGACCAAGGAGCTGATGGTGGACTTCAGGAAGAAAGGCCAGGAACAGGACCCCATCACCATCAATGGGTCAGCCATAGAAAGGGGCAGCAGTTTTAAGTTCCTCAGCGTCCACATCTCAGACGACCTCACCTGGGACGTGCATACCAAACAGGTGATGAAAAAGGCACAGCAGCGCCTCTTTCACCTCAGGGGCCTGAAGAAGTTTGGCATGGGGTCCAAGACCCTGCGGACGTTCTACAGAGGCATGACCAAGAGCATTCTGACTGGGTGCATCACTGCCTGGCATAGCAACTGCACTGCCCTCGACCGCAGAGCACTACAGAGGATGGTGCGGACAGCCGAGCACATCAGTGGATGTGGGTTTCCCTCCATCCAGGTTATCTATAACAAACGGTGTGTCAGCAAAGCCCAGAGGATCATCAAAGATCCCAGCCACCCCAACCACAGTCTGTTTGAACCAATGCTGTCCAAAAGGCGAAGCCTCTTCCGGAGCTCAGGGCCAAAACTCAGAGGCTAACCAACAGCTACTTCCCCCAGGCGATCAGCCTAATGAACAAGCCCACTGTCGATAATTGACTATCATCTCCAAGCACACTCCTTGTATACAGACTACCTAAACCTTAAGCTCATAGCCACTTTACTACTTGAACTATCTATTTTATTACTAGTTACTAATTACTGCTAATTGTATCCTGTCTTATTTGTCACTTATGTCCTGTACTATTGTCACTTTTTAAATCTTGAATTATGCCGGTTGCCATATTGTTTTGTGCTGCAATGTCAGGAACTGAAGCCTAAGAATTTTACTTTCTTACACTTGTGTAATGTGATGTATTGTTGACTTATGTAGAAATTGCATGATGCAATCATGTCATCATAGACCAGAATCTCAAAGGAATGTTTCCAACTTCTTACGGAATCAATGCCACAAAGAAATGAGGCTGTTTTGAGAGCAAAGGAAGGCCTTACCCAGTATAGGTATAGTGTTCCTAATAAAGTGTTCAGTGAGTGTATAGTGTACAGGTGATCCCATGTAATGTACAAATGTATGGCAAAATACCAGCCCCGGAGCCAGCCAAAGAAAACTCAAGAATGGAAATATGACTGTGGATTAGCCTACAACACAAGTACGGTAAGTGGAAAATGAAAATCTGAACTATCCCTTTAAGAGCATGCCCCCCCCCCTCATCATGTCTGAAATGGTTGGAGAACAGCTTCTTACACCAACCATTTTTCTTTGGTAGATGTCTCTGAGGAGAAATTAATGGTCCAAAGATGACGCACTAGAGTGTGGTCAATGGAAGTACATCATTACCGATTACCTGTTTCTCTCAGTGATCAAGCGAGGCCATAACCTTAACCAGAGGGCATTTTATGTGACACCATGCTTGATTGCCTCTTCAATTTCTGCACATCAGTAAGAAAAGTCCCTCTGGGGACCTTGGTGTGTGTTGTTCTGGAGCAGGGGGGAGGGGCTGAGAGCAGTGATACCTGCTCAGTGTAATCTACGGAAGAGTATTAGGGCCACCAATTTGAGGGTTTTTTTCTCCCGAAAGGGGGGGGGGGGTTATATTCTGAGTTTAAAGTCAGAATTTCTGAGATTAAAGTCAGAAAAAAGTCTGAATTTCTGAGGTAAAAAGTCAGAATTTCTGAGATTAAAGTCAGAATTTCTGAGATAAAAAGTCAGAATTTCTGAGATTAAAGTCAGAATTTCTGAGATAAAAAGTCAGAATTTATTAGTGTTTATTGGTCCTACTGGTTAAAATGAATGACATGAATGCTCTTATCAAGTTATACTTTGGAATTGGCTTTAGTAATAAGGACATTCTTTGTCTATTGGCACAAAATCCCCTTATTATAACAAGTATTCGTACTTTGAAGCTACGTTGTCGCGAACTGGGTCTTTAGGCTACAGAAGGAGAAATCACTCAGATTTAAATGAGGTAATAGCCTTTGTGCAGGAGGAACTATCAGGAAGTGGCCAAATGCAAGGCTATCGTTGGATGCATCTTCGTGCCATTCGAATGGGATTCGTGGTGCAACAAGATGTGATACGACAGATTATCAAATTGGGATTTCATAAATACTATTTTCAAAATAAATATGCCATGAATACTGTCTCTGTACATGTATCTGATGATAAGAGTGCAAGGACATTATTGAGTGGAACACTGAATTACATGGAACATTTCACACATTCAAACACCCCCATACAAATTACATAATCTTGATTAAGAAATCCTCCTCTTTCCAACATGTCTCATAATATGATATCATGAGCCAAAGCCTTGAAAGAGAAGAGGGGGTTGTTGCGGTGGGAGCTGAACAGGCCATTAATTTTGCGCCACTTCCTGATTGGGCAAGCATCCTTGTTATGTAATGGGACTCTTTGCGCATGCGCACACCCCCACACGCTGTTCTCTGCTTGACCAATGAGAGAGCCTGAAAGCTCTGAGGCCTTGTTGTTCTTCATTTCTGGGGGAGGGGACTGGGGGGTGGGGTGTAAGAGTGAAGGAAAGGCTTAACATAAGCATGACTGGAGAGAAGGTCTTTCAAAGGAGACACAGGCAGACAGAAATGCCAAAACACTCTACGCCGCAGCTGTTATTCACATAGTAGCCTGTTGCTATGGGAACACAAGCCAACCCTCCCCTCCCCTCCCATGACCTCCAGTCCACTCCCTTGTAAGAATATGGAAAAGCAATAATGTAATTCTCTCTGTGTTTGGCTCTGAGTCAACTGACTTCCCCCCCCTTCCCTTTCTCTTTATTTCTCTCTTTCCCATGGAGGTTTACCAAAACAGCAAGTATTAACATTAAGCTGGAGGCCCATCTTACATAACTTTCATTCATTGATGATAAAAGGCGCACAACTGTTGGTGTGTTTGGAAAAATATCAAGCCCCCAAAAAATGTGTGACACGGTCTGGAGAAAAGGGATACATATCAGCAATTCTCAAGTCATGCAAATAAGCAAAAACCTTATTTAAAAAAATATTTCATGAAAAATATTTTTCTTTACGAAAGTTGAAGTGTTGAAAAGCCCACTTGTTATATATAACAAACAACAGTTTTAGGATCACTAAATACTTATAATTTGTTAATTGGATTCACTGTTTCGTCTGCCCGAGGCTACTGGGTAAGTGATACATGGCTTGTAAACAAAAGCAAGGACTGTGTGATCATATAATTATGTGTAGGTATGTGTTTTTAGCATGTTGATGTTCTATCAGCGTGTTGTGATGTGCTAAACATGCAGTTAAGTGTTCATAACAATGTTCCTTTTTAGTCGCTAGCTAATAGCAGCTGTTTTGCGTGAGTTTGATTCAGAGCGATATTCTCTGGTATTTGGTATGATTGACTATTACTATCTGCACTAGCTTACTATCTGCACTTTTGGAATCAGGAAAATGGCCATGCCCTACTTGAGGATTTTTTAACCAGACCATGTCACATTTTTCAAGGGACCTTCATTTAATTAATTTACTGAGGCTGGAAATTACCTTTTGATTGGTGGAACACATCAAATACAGTCAGTTAAGTTTTACTTAAATTTTGCCATCCCTCTCCTAACCTTTATTTTTTCTCTTTACATTGGAAAAGCGTTGGTGGAAACACTATAGTAAATTAGGCTAATACATGAATGTACAGTGATATGTTGGTTCCATGGGTATAATAGTAGGTCTGCTTAGTAAATCAAGCACACTGTTTTCAGTATGTACTGTATAATGAATGAATGAATGAATGGTCTTTATTGTCATTAATACAGTACAGGTACCATACAACGAAATTTAGGAGGGGGGGCTCCCCTGGTGCTTGGAAAAAATACTAAAAACAAGAAGGGAAAAGAGCTGGTTTACATAAATAAAGGCTATATACAGGGGTGCACATAACTGGTGCGCCAGTGCGCATGCGTCGCCAAAATGCATGCTGCGCGGCAGATCAGCCGCATGAGGGCGCTTTTGCGCACCAAAAAAAAAAAAAAAAAATTGATCACAAAAAAAACATCCTCTACCATGGTTGAAATTGAGGACAGTGATAATTTACAGCAGTCAAGAGAGCAGTGATGATGACGATTAAGCTTGTAGTATAAATAAATGCTTAGGCTGTAACTTTTTGTTGAAAAGTTGATTTCAGTGTTTACAGAACAGAGCAGTGCTTAAAGAGATCAGTTGATTTCATTGTGTTTAAAGGAGTCTGACAGACTTTCATGCTTAAAGAGCAGTCATTTGATTTTGCATTTGTTTCTTTTGTTTTGCACACAATCATTTGTTCGTTCATCTTTATTTATGAATAAATGTCATTTTGCTAATATAAGTTATCCATGTATCCCTTTTTCATCCATCCTGTGGGGCAGGTCGTGACTCGCGAGCTCGGGGAGCACCAAGCAGCATCCCTAGGTGCTCCTCTGAGCACTGGCCCCAAAAAGTTATGTGCACCCCTGGCTATATCCACTATCCACTATACTATACTACTATACTATACAAATAAAAACACTGTGCTGTACTCTATGCTATGCTATAAATATCCTAACATTTCCTATCTCTGAACCTTATGTACACAAGGGTTGTCATATTGCACATAGTATTATTGCACATAGTATTATTGCACATTCCTTTAAAGTGTCGCAGTTTGCAGTTTTGAAATGTTCACAGTTGTATTTCAATATTGCACTTATGATTACAATCTAGTAGCTGCCATCAAATTGTCTAGATTGTCCAGGGCCTAGAACCTAGGTCTTTGCTGTGTTCAGGGCCTGAATGGCCCTAGGGTAGAAGCTGAGCTTCAGTCTATTTGTCCTTGCGGACATGGTCCTGAACCGCCTGCCTGAGGGCAGCCGAACAAAGTGTTCGTTCCCAGGGTGGGATGGGTCCCTGGAGGCCTTCCTGAGGCAGCGTGTGTTGTACAGCTCTTCCAGAGAGGGGAGGGGGGCGCCGATGATCTTCTGGGCCAATCTCACGACTCTCTGTAGCGCTTTCCTCTCTGCGGCTGTGCAGCTGGAGAACCACACGCAGATGCAGTAGGTGAGGATGCTCTCCACTGTGCAGCGGTAGAAGGTCACAAGCAGCTCCTGTCGGAGGTGGTATTTCCTGAGGACTCTCAGGAAGTAGAGCCGCTGTTGTGCCTTCTTGATGATGGCTGCTGTGTTGGTCCTCCAGGACAGGTCATCCTGTATGTGCACCCCCAGGAATCGGAGAGTTGAGACTCTCTCCACGCTCCCTCCATCGACGAGCAGGGGCTGGACCTCCTGGGCTGGATTTCCTGGGTCTTTAGCTGGTTTAGCAGCAGGTTGTTAACCTTGCACAGCTTGCCCAGCTGCTCCACCTCATCCCTGTATGCCACCTCGTCCCCCCCCGAGATGCAGCCCACCACGGTGGTGTCGTCTGCAAACTTTATGATGGAGTTGCTGGGGTGGACGGGGGTGAAGTCGTAGGTGTAGAGGTTGTAGAGAATGGGGCTCAGCACGCAGCCCTGGGGGGACCCAGTGCTGAGTCTGAGGGCTGTGGAGGTGTGGGAGCCCACCCGCACTCTCTGGGGGCGGTCAGACAGGAAGTCCTTGATCCATGCGCAGATGGAGTGTGATAGTCCCAGGTCTAGTAGTTTGGTCACTAGCCTGTCTGGAAGGATAGTGTTGAAAGCAGAGCTGAAGTCCACAAAGAGCAGTCTCGCGTAGCTGTTCCCCCTCTCCAGGTGGGATAGAGTGGAGTGGAGAGTCGTCGCGATGGCGTCCTCTGTGGACCTGTGGGCTCTGTAGGCGAACTGGTATGGATCCAGGTTGGGCGGGAGCCATGTGACTATGTGGGCCCGGACCAGTTTCTCAAAGCACTTCATGATGATTGGTGTGAGTGCCACTGGGCGGTAGTCGTTTAGGCAGCTCACCGTGCTTTTCTTCGGGACTGGGATGATTGTTGAGGTTTTCAGGCACGGTGGGATGGTGGCCTTGGACAGGGACTGCTTGAAGATGTTGGTGAAAACCCCGGCCAGCTGGTCGGTGCAGTCCCTCAGCACCCGTCCGGCCCTGAGGCTTTTCTGGGGTCCACCGCCTTCAGCACGCATCTCACTTCATGCTCTGTGAGGGTGAGGCTGCTGAGAGCTGGAGAGAGTGGTGTTTGTGTTGTGGTTACCTCCGTTCGCCCCTCGTCGAACCGGGCGTAGAAGGCGTTCAGCTCTTCCGCCAGCAGGGGGTCGCCCTCAGCGGCTGTGAGCCTGTTGGCTCTGAAGTTTGTCATGTGCTGAACCCCCTGCCACACCCGCCTGGAGTCGTTGCTCAGGAAGCATTCCTCAATCTTCTCTCTGTGGTCTGCCTTGGCCTCCCGGATGCCACGGTTTAGGTTAGCCCTGGTGGTGTTGTACAGCAGTTTGTCCTTCGCTGAGAAGGCGTTGTTCCTCTCCTTGAGCAGTTGTCGGACCTTCTCAGTCATCCATGGCTTCGTGTTGGGGTAGACCCGGACACGTTTGTCCACGGTGGCTGAATTGGTGCAGTTCACTATGTGGTTCAGAACTGACGACGTGAACTGTTCCAGGTCCTCATGCTCATATTTCTGCCATGAGGTGTCATTCAGGCAGATCTGCAGTGGAGCGGACCCTGCTGGCCAGGTTCTGACAGTCTTAGTGGTGATGGGAGCACTTTTCCTCATGGGAGTGTAGGCTGGGATCAGGAGGATGGACACGTGGTCAGACCTTTCAGTATTAGAGGAGGTTTATTCGCCTCTGTAATCACTTTCAAAATCTAACTTTATATACAATATGGCACATTTCATACAAACTTGTACAATGCTCTTTACAAGAAGAAACTTTCAGAATGAAAAGGTTGATTTGCCTCTCTACCATCACCTTGCACCACCTGCAATACCTAATGAATTGGGTATTCCCACAGACAGTAGGCTAAGTCATGCGTATATCAGAAGACAGGAAAGTTCCCTAATGGTCATCTCCAGGGCAGCACATTGCGATCAGTATCTTGCACATGGGAGAATGAGGAGGAAGTAACGTAATGAAGGAGGAATGTTTCAAACACCTAGGGTAGAAACACCTCTTTCTTTCTCACTCCCTTTCTCTCTCTCTGTCTCTCTCTCTCTCTCTCTCTCTCTCTCTCTCTCTCTCTCTCTCAATTTCAGCAATTCTGGAAGTACAGTTACATTACAATAAAAGGTATTCACAGCCTTTTTTCCACTCCCCCATTACACTACCTGTCATCTGTAAGTAGGGTTGTCAGCTAACCCCCAGGAAACAAACTTGCAGGGTTGACAAGTTTAAATTGCTAAATAATAATAATAATAATTCAAGATTCATGATTTTTTTATTGCCATGTGTGCCAAAAGTTTATTACAGTTAAGTAATGTTTTTACATTCATGGCAATGTAAAAAAAAATAATGTAGTAATAGATAGCAATAGATTATTAATTAAATTATCCATTCCCTCAATGTTAATGTGATGATGTCTCTCTATCTCTAATTACAGGAGTGGAGTCAGGTGTGCGGGAGTCAGCTGTTCTTCATTACTCCATCGTTAGCTTACCATAATCTCTGCCAGATCGTAGCTTCAGTTATCCTGTTAAGTCGCGCTACCAGCCTTTGCTGTATTAAACTGCTCTGTCAGTTTACTCAGCATTCTAACCCCTGTTCTTCCTGTGCCTACAGTGTTCCAGCCTGACTCCTGCCGCTGACTCCTACCTGCCCTGTCTACCTGCTGCCCCTGTCTACATGCCTGCCCTGCCTACCTACTTGCCTCGCCTGCCTGTCTGCTCTGCCTCCCTGCCTGCCCTCTCTAACTGCCTGCCCTGCCCTGCCTGCCTGCCCTGTCTGCCAATCTGCCTATCCTGCCTGCCTGCCTGCTTCACCATTGGAGCTCTGTCCCTATCCCTCTTCAGTCAATAAATACACCCAGCTTTGGGTTTCACCTTCATCTGCCTCTTTGTCTGTGTTCTGCGTTTGGGTTCACTTGTCTGACCGTCACAAGTGAGCTGTAGCAGCTACTCTGGCACCTGGGTACCCGCTTTCCACTCAACCCAGAGAGGAGGGGTTTCGGATCAGTTTCTCCTCCCAGGCCCCCTGTACATTTCTGAATGGAGTAGTCTAAACTCTCACTTATACAGTAGTTCTTACTGCATTCATAGGATAACAATTGTCAGAACTCTTAACCAAAAGCAGTAGGTGTGCAGAGCTTTATCCTTATTGTGAATGAACAAAAACTGATGTTTTTCTTTGTTACCATTTGATTAACATGAATAGTGCTCACTGAGTTAGGCCTATCCATTGAGAGTGCCATGCGCTGGTCCTTTTTCATTGGCCAGTTAGCCTCCAGAGTTGTACAGTATACAGTGGGGGAAAAGAGTATTCAACACATTTACAATACATTTAGGGCATTTAGCAGACACCCTTGTCCAACAACAATAATAAACTTAAATCAAATAAAATAGTACTCAGTCAGGATAAAATAACAATAACATAATTAAAACATAGGACATAAGACCTGATTAAAAAAAAGTGTATAATAAGCACAACTGACAGGAGGAAGGGGAGGCTTCAGGAGGGACAGCCAAGGTGCAGCCCGAAGAGATGGGTCCTCAGTCTACGACAGAAGACAGGGAGTAACTCTGCAGTCCTGACAGCGGTGGGAAGCTCGTTCCACCAGTGAGGTGCCAGGACGGTGAAAAGCTGCCACGGAGAGGCAGTGGTGCCAGTCGGCCAGCAGAGGTGGAGTGAAGGTGTATGTGGGCTGATCATTGCCTGCATGTAAGAAGGGGCAGTTCCTTTTGCTGCCCAGTAGGTGAGCACAAGGGTCTTAAACCTAATATGAGATAATATTGGGAGCCAGTGAAGGGTCCTTTTCTGAGAATTGGGGAACAAGACGAATATACTTGGTGACATCAAACTTAGCTTCACGTTCTAGGCGCACAACCTCCCTATCCAACTCCCTATTACGCGACGCCTCCTCCATTTTCCTAATTTCAAGCTCATGCTCGCATTCACGTGCACGCTCAGCCTCGCGTTCACGTGCGCGCTCAGCCTCACGGACACGCTCAGCCTCCTTAATCTCAAACTCTCGGTCTAATTTCTTACACTCAAACTCTTGGTTTGCGCGCTCCATCGCAAACTCAAGCTTTCTAAGCTCCAGCTGATTAGCAAAATCAAGTCCATCTGTGCTCTCCTCCTTACTTGGAAGATCCTGGGCAGAAACCTAAAAAATCCCTCTCTCAGCTCCTCTCTCTGCTGTTGTTTCCTCGCACCTGGGCTAATTTTAACCCCATATTTATCCACTATTGCCGATAAGTCAGCTTTAGTACATGCACTTAACTTGGCAACAGCTGGTTTGGCTACAAAATCACCCAAGTTGAACGGCATAATTGCACCCGTCTGTTACGGTTAGTCAATGTATTTGGACCCAGGTGCAGAGCAGAACAGAATGGATCGATGCAGGGATATGATTCAAAATAAAGGTACTCTTTATTTGAGCAAACAGGAATAATAAACCGCACAGTAAGTGTTGGGAATTTGTATTAAAATAACTAGAAGTGATAAATCATGTACTATGTGCTCATTTAAATAATATGTGACTGAGGTCAGTTGAGAACAATAGGAAGGTCACGCAAAGCCAAAAGAGAGGTTCTGTTTTTGAGCGACAAGAAGAAGACAAGCTCCTGACTAAAATAACGTTTTATGATTCAAACTGCCTGTAAATTTATTATTTATGTGCTAACAATCATTTTATACCTGCTGTTATGATATTATGATATTCAATTTCTGTACTGATTTTATACTATCATAATTAATGATTAATGATAAGTCTATTCTTCTATACTATATTTTAACTTATAGTAATCGAATCCTAACTCATAGGACTGTGTTCAACAGTTATGTTTTCACAAGCTATTCTGATACACTGCTGATACAAGGACACACTGCTCTGCTCTGAGCTCACACAAGTACGTATATCACCATGACAACGGGAGGCCAGAAGAAGATAGCACACAGTACACTCTTGCGCACCCACACAGAGAGAAGTTGAAGGCCATGCTAACTAGAACACTTGCTCACAGCTGCAACAGATTTTATGCTGACAATTAAAAAACTACCAGATAGGGGGGGAGGGACAGCCAAGCCCCAAATGTTAAATCAAATGTATAAAGGACTATGTACGAAGGCTAAAGGGACTCTTATTTGGTGAAGCTTCTGCAGTTAACTTGTTGACGGCTAGCTGATACGGGCCTGCAGAGGTGAAACTAGATGGGACCACTTTTCCATGGAAATGAACTATTATTGCTTGCTGATGTGCTTGAATAAATATTATCTTAATGAACAGTTCAGTAGTGGTGCCTAATATTTGATTGGATCTTTTTAAGAAGTGATATCAAGGACGTCTCGTTGAGATTAAACGAACTCGCTTGTAAGTGACGACTCAATTAAATCGATTCTGGAGAAGTTGATCGCCTTACATAAGCGATGAAACAAACGAGGAGAAAGCAAGTCTCCGATGAATGCGGAAGTAATAATACAAAACAAAAGGGGAGTTGGCTTTTGTCTCCCAAAACGCCGTCAATATAACATGGCAATGCAAACTACTTACAATAGTCAATAGGTACTTATCTCCTAGGCAGACGAGGAGCGATAAGACTGCGGTAAGACTACGCGGACACGCACCACACACAACGCAACGTAAAGTGAACAACCGACACAGAGGGAAAACACCGGGGGATATAAATAGACCAATACAATCACTCACAGCTGTTAACAATCACAGACATTAGGACAGACAGAGAACCAATACACATCAAAGGGGGCGCCAAAGGGTCGCTCAACAGTAGAGCGATCCCCAACCTGACAGTATCCCCCCCCTGGTTGACGCGCTCCGTCTGCCCATTGGATTGTGGATGGAAGCCGGAGGACAGGCTGACGGAGGCGCCGAGGCTGGTAGCGAACGCCTTCCAGAACCTGGAAGCGAACTGGGGGCCCCGATCAGACACCACGTCCTGCGGGAGACCGTGCACTCGAAAGACGTGCTGCACCACCAGGTCGGCCGTCTCTCGGGCTGAGGGGAGCTTGGGGAGAGGAATGAAATGGGCCGCTTTGGAGAATCGGTCCACCACCACCAGGATGGTAGTGAACCCGTCGGAGGGAGGGAGACCCGAGATGAAGTCCAAGGAGATGTGGGACCAAGGACGTTTGGGGATGGGGAGGGGTCGGAGGAGCCCTGCTGAAGGCTGACGGGAGGTCTTGCTGCGCGCGCACACCGGACAGGCTGCCACAAAGGCGCGCGTATTCCCTTCCATAGTGGGCCACCAGAACCTCCTACGAATAAAGTCCAGGGTCCTGGCAGCCCCTGGGTGACCGGTGAGTGACGACGCATGCGCCCATTGAAGCAGCCGTGAGCGCGCGGCCTTGGGGACATAAAGCCTCCCCGGAGGCCCCCCCCCAGGATCAGGCTCCCGCCTGAGTGCCGTCTTTACCACTCTATCAATCCCCCATGACACGGGGGCAACAATGAGGGTCTCTGGAACAATGGGATGGGTTCTTTCTACTATGTCGACCGGGTCAAACTGTCGGGAGAGGGCGTCTGGCTTAGTGTTCTTAGACCCCGGCCTAAAGGAGATGGAGAAGCGGAAGCGAGTGAAAAACAGCGCCCACCTGGCTTGTCGTGAATTGAGCCGCTTCGCCCCCTGAATGTAGGCCAGGTTTTTGTGGTCGATCCATACTACAAAAGGCTGCACGGCCCCCTCCAGCCACTGTCTCCACTCCTCCAACGCCAATTTAATAGCCAAAAGCTCCTGATACCCTACATCGTAGTTCCGTTCCGCCGATGACAGCCGACGTGAAAAAAAGGCGCATGGGTGCACCTTCCCATCATTTACACACCTCTGGGAGAGCACAGCTCCCACCGCTACGTCGGAGGCGTCCACCTCCACCAGAAATGGTATTTCAGAGTCTGGGTGGACTAGGACAGGGGCAGAGGTGAACCGCTGTTTGAGGTCCACGAAGGCGCTCTCCGCCTCCGTGGACCAGACGAAGGCCTGCAGGGTGGTCCTGGTGAGAGCCGTAAGAGGGGCAGCTAGGGCGCTAAAGTTACGGATAAACCATCTATAAAAGTTAGCAAAGCCTAAAAATCGCTGTAGCTGTTTGAGCGAGGAGGGACGGGGCCAGTCTAATACGGCGCTAACTTTAGCAGGATCCATGCGTAAATCCCCCCTCGTCACAATGAACCCTAAAAATGAAACTGTGTCTGCATGAAAGACACATTTTTCCGCTTTCACAAATAATTGGTGGTGGAGGAGACGCTGGAGGACTTGACGGACATGTTGTTGGTGTTGAGCAATGTCCTTAGAAAAAATCAGAATATCATCCAGATATACAAAAACCGAGTGACCGATTAAATCCCGCAGTACATCATTTTACCAGCGCTTGAAACATAGCGGGGGCATTGGCGAGGCCAAACGGCATAACAAGATATTCAGAATGTCCATTGGGTGTGTTAAAGGCGGTTTTCCATTCATCCCCCTCCCTCATCCTCACCAGATTGTAAGCATTGCGAAGGTCCAATTTAATAAACAGTCGCGCCCCCTGCAGCGATTCGAAGGCGGTATCCATCAGAGGAAGGGGGTAACGATTCTTAATCGTGATGTCATTCAGCCCCCGGTAATCAATGCAGGGACGCTGTCCCCCGTCCTTCTTCGCCACGAAGAAGAAGCCTGCGCCAGCCGGCGAGGTGGAGGGACGGATATGACCCGCGGCCAGTGCCTCCGTGATATAGTTATTCATGGCGAGGGTCTCCGGGCGAGAAAGAGAAAACAAGCGTCCCTGTGGCGGCAACGTACCCGGTAGAAGATCAATAGTGCAGTCATAGGGTCTATGAGGGGGTAGCTCCTTGGCCCTAGATTTACTAAATACCTCCCCCAGGTCCCAATATATCCGGGGCACGCCTGTCAGGTCAGAACTGGGGAGGGGAGCAGGAACAGAGAGACTAGAGAGAGCGGTGTGTGACTTAGGTTGGGATAGGGACAGCAACGGGGATGGGAGAGTGGGTGGGGTAGTGAGCGGGGTGTCACCGTGCACAGTGACAGAGGCTGCTTCCAATGCGAGCCGTCCTGTAGACCAGTCAATATGGGGGTTGAGGGCAGCTAGCCAGGGGTGGCCTAGTACGATAGGGCAATCGGGCGAGGTTACAATAAAAAACTGTATGGTTTCCCAACGACCCCCCCCTACCTGGAGACGCACCGGCACCCTGCGTTGAGTGATGGTACTCGACCCCAAAGGCCGACTGTCCAGGACCCGAACTGGAACCGGTTCCTCCAACCTTTCTAAAGGAACCCCCCACCCCCCGACCAGACCTTCGTCCATAAAATTCCCCGCTGCCCCTGAGTCCACCAGTGCCCGAACACGACGAATACTGCCCCCCCACCGCACCTTACATAAAAAAAAAGTTCGTGGGTCGTTAAACCCCGAGGGTAGGTCCCCACCCGCCAGTACCCCTCCCGATACTAGCGGGCTGCCCCGTTTCCCGAGGTCCCTGGGCAGGTGGCATAGCGGTGACCCTTGCGCCCGCACCTAAAACAGCGCCGCTCGTCCAGCCGACGCCGTTTCTCCGTGCTGGAGAGATGTGCCGCGCCCAGTTGCATGGCCTCCTCTTCCCCCGTGGTCTCCTCCGGAATCCATCGGGCGGCCTCTCTAGCCGGAGGGGGTTGGGACGGAGCACCCTGTGACGAGCCCCTCTCACGAGCTCGCTCTCGGCGCCGATTGTCCACCTGCACCGAGAGCGCCACTATACCGTCCAGCCGCTCCGGGAGCTCCCGGAGAGCGAGTTCGTCCTTCATCGCCTCCGAGAGCCCCTGCGCAAAGAGTACCACCAGAGCTCTCTCCTCCCAACCCGCCTCCTTAGCCAGGGTGCGGAACTCTATGGAGTAGTCCGCCACCGAGCGATCCCTCTGTTGACAAGCCGTGAGCCGCCGGCCGGTTTTGTGCCCCGATATCACCCGGGAGGTGTCGAATATCTTGCATAACTCCCGGGTGAAGGCAGTAGCATCGAAACACGCCGGTGACTGGCTCTCCCACTCGGCCGTGGCCCAGGAGAGGGCTCGGCCCGTCAACAGGGTAATGATGTACGCCACCCGGGACTGCTCGGTGGGGAAGGTCAGGGGCTGCAGACTGAAGATCAGTGAGCATTGGGTCAGGAACTCTCTGCAACCCTCTGGTCGTCCATCGTAGCGCTCGGGAGGAGGCAGCCGGGGTTCCCGAGTGCTCACTGGAAGAAGAGGAGGTGCCGCATCTGTCGCTGGTGGAGTAGGGTTGGCCTGAGCGGCCATCAAGTTGTTGATAGAGAGGGTCAGCTGCTGTAGCTGGGCCATCATTGTCTGCTGATTCCTCTCCTGCTGGGCTACCAAAGCCCCCTGGTTCGCTAGCACAGTACGAATGTGTTCTGCCTCTGCTGGGTCCATAATGGTCGGTTGTTCTGTTACGGTTAGTCAATGTATTTGGACCCAGGTGCAGAGCAGAACAGAATGGATCGATGCAGGGATATGATTCAAAATAAAGGTACTCTTTATTTGAGCAAACAGGAATAATAAACCGCACAGTAAGCGATGAAACAAACGAGGAGAAAGCAAGTCTCCGATGAATGCGGAAGTAATAATACAAAACAAAAGGGGAGTTGGCTTTTGTCTCCCAAAACGCCGTCAATGGCAATGCAAACTACTTACAATAGTCAATAGGTACTTATCTCCTAGGCAGACGAGGAGCGATAAGACTGCGGTAAGACTACGCGGACACGCACCACACACAACGCAACGTAAAGTGAACAACCGACACAGAGGGAAAACACCGGGGGATATAAATAGACCAATACAATCACTCACAGCTGTTAACAATCACAGACATTAGGACAGACAGAGAACCAATACACATCAAAGGGGGTGCCAAAGGGTCGCTCAACAGTAGAGCGATCCCCAACCTGACACCCGTCTAGTTGCACAACAACAACAACAACAACAAGGTAAGAAGAAACAAAAACGGCTTCACCCTAACAACCTGCACAGCCTGTTTCTAACAACTATGGCCACCGTTTCACTACTGTAATGTTTTAAAGCTATTTAGTGGAACCCCCACTCAACATTACACCATGTACAACCGCAATTGCACATACACCAAGTAACAAGCACCCTCACGTGCCCCTACAAGACAACGGGCACTGGACCAATCAAGACACGACTACCGGTACTATAAGGAACATACTGAAATGATATACCTATAGCAACGACAATGAGGAAAAACCTACTGTGTCAACCCAACCAGGCTACACCCTCGATTATCCACCGACCAAGTACCAGAAATCAAATACAACGCCTCCCTGCGCGTGAAAGTGATCCAGAGTACCACGAGTGCGCGAAACTTCCTCCCGACGCACTCCGATCAACGTTACACAAACCATCCACAGATCAAACGCTTGCGAAAATTAACCAGTATTGTGTGTTTTCCTACAAAAACTAAAGCCCATCCCATCAATGTTTCCATCCCTCACTATTTACCCCTATATAAGTAACTTCTGGCACGCAACGGCCTCGGAGATGACTCCCGACAGGGTCTTACTAACACCCCGACCAGTATCTGGCGGCCTACCAGGCGAAGGAAGGTGTAACATATTCCATTCTGTTGCTTTATGTTGCGCACTGCTACCCCTAGTCACCAGGGGGCGTAACAGAATTTGGGGGCTCGTACTGGATCTGATCCTTTCAGGCAACAGGTTGGTCAGTGAGTGTTGGTGTGCAGTGCGCATTTCGAATAGGTTGTTAATTTTGGTTAGTCTGGTTGTGTTTTTTTTAATGGGCTTGGTTGACGTTGGTTTGTTTATTAGTGGTGGTGGTCAGGATTGCTGCTGGGTGGTTCTGTTTGGTGTCGCTGCTGTTAGAAATCTTAGCTTCTTTTGATTTAAAGAGTTTGTGAAGGATCCTTTGTTAGAGCGGATTAATGTCTGTCGAAAGGCTGACTTGTTTGCCATTGCGGCACATTGGGGTTTAGGGGTTCCGTCAGCCGAGTTATGAACCACCTGTGCTCAGGGGCGTGTCCAGGGGGGGGCCAGGGGTGGCCCGTGCCACCCCTGAAATCTGATTGGCCACCCTAGGTGCCACCCTGATTGATTGGCTATCTGCCTAGTCACTCAGAGCAGAGGCCACTTCGCACCACGAGACAAACTTTTCGAACAGAACACCTTTTTGATCAGCGGTGAGGTGTGCTGGTCTTGGCGCTCCTGAAGAAATGTGAGTACCATTAATGGTTAGACTTTTGCATAGCTACATATAGGCTACGGTGTTGTGCTAGTGGTTAAAACGTTTTAGCTGTAACATTATATTTTGTAGTAGGCTACTCTGGTCTCTCATCATCCGATCTCAGCTTGCTAGTAAACCTGTCGTCGAAATGCTAGCTAATGCTAACGTTAGGCTATAGGCTAGGTAACGTCAGCTATATACATTTGGATGCTTGAGTATGTTTTGTTTGTGTATTGTGCAAGTTATAAAGTGACATGTGTTATGTGATGGTTAATGTTACAGTATGAAAAGAAATCAGAGCATTCAGGGTTTCTTCCAAAGAAAAAACCCCAAAAGGACAGAGCAGCAGGACAGAGAAGCCAGAGCTAATGTTAGTCAGTCAGAGGATGAGAGCCAGCTGGAGGATGTAGACCCAGTTAGCCCACAGCAAGAGCCTCCAGCTTCTGCTGTACACATGGGTATGTATGTAACATTCTGATAGCTCCAGATGTATTTTTAGTAAGCACTTATTTGATAACCGTGATAATGTAACATTGTGATTAATTGCTATACATTTAAACTAAAGCCGAATCTTGTCGATTAAGCCTGTAGGGGTATTCATATTGTATTCATTTGAGTTTGGTAGCTAACATCGGCCTACTTACAAAAAAGGCTGATTTTGTCATTATGATTGTTGTGAATCCCTCATCGGCTCCGCCCCCTCCTGCCTCGTTGGCGCTCGTTGAGCCTCATCAGGCTCAAGTGGAGACAGCTGGGTCCAGCTATCAACTCAGGAGGAGGCAGCCCTATAAGAAGCCCCAGAAACCTTCCTCCGACGCTTGATTATTTTGACCCATGTGGAACCTGCCTCCCCCTGCCTAGACCTCCTGCCTGCCTATCGACTACGTCTCCTGCCTATGTCCCTGCCTGCCTAACGACTACTCCTCCTGCCTAACCCCCTGCCTGCCTGCCGCCTACTCCTCCTGCCTAACCCCCCCGTCTGCCTGCCTGCCGACTATTCCCCCTCTCTGCTCTGGACTGGTTAGTACACGTACATATTTCAACACTTCACTCATCTACATATCTACACCACACTAGTTTTGCACGCTAGACACTCACACCCAGACACATAGAGTACAGTTCCACTCACATCTCATTTACATTATCCAGTTCTCTGGCATCCACACATTCCCCCCACTTAGGCCCCGTTAGAGTAGGTTTATTCTTTTGTCCATCATTTTAATAAATCCTTTTATTATTAGTTTGCCTCTTGTGTCCGTCTGTTCTGGGGTTCTGCCACACTTGACTCT
Source organism: Nansenia antarctica (assembly GCF_963989245.1). Lineage (NCBI taxonomy): Eukaryota > Metazoa > Chordata > Actinopteri > Argentiniformes > Microstomatidae > Nansenia > Nansenia antarctica. The sequence continues at coordinate 53,021,872 of NC_137688.1, read as the reverse complement.
TTTGCTAGTGCTACCATAACAGAATAATCAAGCCAAAATGAGTCAAGGCAGCACCTCGGGACAGACGCCCGCAGTTAAGCCCAACCCAGTGTCCCATTCAGTTGACGAGCTTGTTTCCGCCCACGCGGCCGAGCTCGCGTCCCTCCAGGCGGAGTTGTGTAAGGCTTTCCCCTCCGTTCAGGGTAACATCGCTGAGCTCCAGAAGTCGTCCACCTCCGCCTCAGCTGCTCTCGCCTCCCTTGCTGTCCAGATGGGCACTCTTGTCTCTGCGGTGGCTTCCATCCAGCTGAGGCTGAACACGCTCCCTGGAGGAGCTGCAGTCCCTGCTCCCCCTGCTGATTCACCGGGGGTTCCAGCCCCCCCAGGGCGAGCTCCCGCCCAACCCGAGCCCAACCTGGTTACCCCTCGACCCTTTGGAGGGAACTTTGATCTGGGCAGAGGGTTCCTGACCCAGTGTGAACTTTTTTTTGCTTTCCAACCGTCCAAGTATGGGTCAGAAGAGGCTAAAGTAGCCTTCGTTATGTCCCTCCTGGTGGACAAGGCTCTAGACTGGGCCATAGCCGTGGTGGGCAGAGACCCACATCTTGCCCAGGACTACGAGGCGTTCCGCCGGGAGTTTTCCTTTTTGTTTGACCACCCCTCTGACGGCGCGGACGCCGCCTCCAGGATGCTGGAACTCCGGCAAGGCTCCAGGACCGTCGCGGACTACACCTTAGAGTTCCGGATCCTCGCCGCCGACAGCGGGTGGGGAGACATAGCGCTCCTTTGCGCCTACCGGCGGGGTCTGAGTGAGGCGGTGAAGGACCTTATCGTCCGGGACCGCCCAGGCTCCCTTCAAGAACTGGTCACCTTGTCCCTACAAATGGATGAGCGCCTGCGGGAGCGCCGCCAGGAGCGCAGCCAACGCGCCGTGGGGCCCCCTCACTCGGTCCCCAGCCGCACGTCCTCTCTCCCCCGTTTTGCGGCCGCCCACTCGGCCCTGCCCCCTCGGGTTCCCATGCTCTCCCCAGCCCCGTCCACCTCTGAGTCAGCGGAGGAGCCCATGCAGGTCGGCCGGTCCCGCCTCTCTCAGGAAGAGAGAGAGCAGAGAATGCGGGGCGGGCTGTGCCTGTATTGCGGAAGACCCGGACACGTCCTCCGAACCTGCCCGGCGCGGCCAAAAGACCCGGCTCGCTAAAAGAGGGGTTTTTGGTGAGCCGTGCCTCGATCCCCCAACCCATCAAGAACCACAACCGGCTGTTCCCAGCCACCCTCTCCTGGGGTGAGGAGTCCATTTCTGCCGGCGCCCTCATTGACTCCGGGGCCGACGAGTGCTTGATGGACATCACCCTCGCTCGTCAGGCCGGCATCCCGCTCGTTCCCCTCGACCATGCCTTGTTCCCCCAAGCCATCGATGGGAGGCCCTTAGGTAGGATCACGCATAGCACTGAATCCCTCACCCTCACCATGTCCGGTAATCACGTCGAGACGGCACGTTTTCTTGTCCTCCACGCCCCCACTGCACCCCTAGTATTAGGTAGGCCGTGGTTGGAGAGACACGATCCCCACATCTCCTGGACCACTGGACGGATTTTGGGCTGGAGCATCCCCTGTCATGCCAACTGCCTACGCTCCGCCCTCTCTCCGTCCAGCGGTCCCAGGCCCTTAGTCTCTCCCCCGGACCTCACTGGTGTCCCCTCTACGTATCTTGACCTGGCCATGGTGTTTAGTAAGGACCGCGCCCTTTCACTTCCTCCTCACCGGCCGTATGATTGTCCCATCAACCTCCTTCCCGGGGCAGCCCTTCCCAAGGGTCGTCTCTACAACCTCTCGGTCCCGGAGAAGGAGGCAATGCGCAATTATATAGCCGAGTCCCTAGCCTCGGGTGTAATTCGACCATCGTCTTCCCCCCTCGCGGCGGGCTTCTTCTTTGTGGCGAAGAAGGATGGTGGCCTGAGGCCCTGTATAGATTTTCGTAGTTTAAACACCATCACTGTTAAGAATAAATACCCACTCCCCCTTATGAGTTCCACTTTCGAGCCACTCACTCACGCCCGGGTGTTCACTAAACTTGACCTCCGCAACGCCTACCATCTGGTTAGGGTCAAGGAGGGGGACGAGTGGAAGACCGGGTTCAACACCCACCTCGGTCACTTCGAGTACCTGGTCATGCCCTTTGGCCTGTCCAATGCCCCCGGAGTCTTCCAGGAGCTGGTCAATGACGTGCTGAGGGACATGATAAATGTTTTCGTGGTTGTTTACCTGGATGATATCCTGATCTTTTCCCCGACCATGGAGGAACACCACCAACACGTGCGCCTGGTCCTACAACGGCTCCTGGAGAATCGTCTCTTCGTCAAGGCGGAGAAATGCGTCTTCCACTCCTCCTCTGTGACGTACCTGGGTAACGTCGTGGAGGAAGGGCAAATGCGCGCCGACCCGGCTAAGATTAAGGCGGTGGCAGAGTGGCCACGACCCACCGACCGAACACAACTCCGGCGCTTCCTCGGGTTCGCCGGGTTTACCCGGCGGTTCATCAAGGGGTTTAGCCAGGTGGCGGCCCCTCTCACTGCTTGTACCTCCACTGTTCGCCCGTTCTCTTGGACCCCTGAGGCTGAGGCGGCCTTCTCCACCCTGAAGGGCCTCTTTACGACCGCGCCGGTGTTGGCCCACCCGGATCCAGCCAGGCAGTTCATCGTGGAGGTAGACGCTTCAGACACGGGCGTCGGGGCCGTTCTCACCCAGCGGTCGGAGGAGGACCAGAAGGTCCACCCGTGTGCCTACTACTCTCGCCGGTTTGACCCTGCCGAGAGGAACTACGATGTGGGCAACAAGGAGTTGCTGGCCATCCACGCTGCCCTCGGAGAGTGGAGGCACTGGCTGGAGGGGGCTAAGCTGCCGTTCCTAGTGTGGTCTGACCACAAGAACTTGACCTATATGAGGACGGCAAAAAGGCTTAACCCTAGACAGGCACGCTGGGCCCTGTTCTTCAGCCGATTCGACTTCACCCTCACCTACCGCCCGGGGTCAAAGAACGTCAGGGCGGACGCCCTCTCCCGGCTGTTCCCGGGGGAGTCCCCGGATATGCCGGTGACCCAAGACACCATCCTCCCCCCTACCCGGGTGGTAGGTGTCGTCACCTGGGCCATCGAGTCGGTGGTCAGACAGGCCCAGCGTGCCGAGCCGGACCCAGGTACCGGACCCCGGCACAGACTTTTTGTTCCCTCCACTGTCCGGCCGCAAGTGCTAGAGTGGGGGCACTCTAGTCACTTTGCCTGCCACCCTGGCTCCCACCGGACAGCGGAGTTTATCAGCCGACGTTTTTGGTGGCCCACACTCCGGGGGGACGTTAAGGAGTTTGTGGGTGCCTGCACCATCTGCTCCCGAAGTAAGGCCTCCCATCGTCCTCCTTCGGGCCTCCTATGTCCCCTCCCTATCCCCGGTCGTCCTTGGTCCCACATCGCTTTAGACTTTGTTACGGGGCTCCCCGTATCCAAGGGTAAGGACACCATCCTAACCATTGTGGACAGGTTTTCCAAGGCTGTCCACTTTGTCGCCCTTCCCAAGCTCCCCTCCGCGGCCGAGACTGCTGACCTCCTCACGCTCCATGTGGTGAGGCTTCACGGCATTCCCCACAACATTGTGTCCGACCGGGGCCCCCAGTTCATCTCCAAGGTGTGGCAGGCCTTCTGTAAGGGAATTGGGGCCTCGGTCAGCCTCACCTCTGGATACCATCCGCAGTCCAACGGACAGGCCGAGCGGACCAACCAGGCCCTGGAGGCAGCCCTGCGTTGTGTCACCACCAGCAACCCCGCCTCCTGGGCCAAGTACCTACCATGGGTGGAGTATGCCATCAACACCATGGAGAGCTCCGCCACGGGTATGTCCCCTTTTGAATGCTCCTTGGGCTATCAACCTCCTCTCTTTCCCCAACAGGAGCTGGAGGTGGCAGTCCCGTCCACCAGGGTCCACCTCCGCCGGTGTCGGCGCATCTGGAGGACCACCGTCGCTTCGGTCCCGTCGCTGTGCCGACCGGCGGAGGGTGCCAGCCCCGGCCTATCGTCCCGGCCAGAAGGTCTGGCTGTTGGCCCGGGACCTGCCCCTCCAGACCGCCCAGACCTCCTCCCGTAAGCTAAATCCCCGTTATGTTGGGCCCTACACTATTGACCGGATTATTAACCCTGCAGCGGTTCGATTAAACCTTCCCCCTGCTCTCAAGGTCCACCCAGTATTTCACGTGTCCCTCCTCAAGCCTGTTTCCACTAGCCCCCTGTCCCCCCCCGTTCCAGCCCCCCCACCTCCCCGGGTCCTGAAGGATGGCGACCAGGTGTGGACGGTTGACCGCCTACTGGCTGTCCGCCGTAGGGGACGGGGGTTCCAGTATCTGGTGGACTGGGTGGGTTACGGCCCCGAAGACCGGAGCTGGGTGCCCCCGTCCTACCTCGCCGACCCCACACTCCTGGAGGATTTCTATCTGGCCCACCCGGACGCTCCAGGACGGTCGTCAGGTGCCTCCCCTAAGGGGGGGGGTACTGTTGTGAATCCCTCATCGGCTCCGCCCCCTCCTGCCTCGTTGGCGCTCGTTGAGCCTCATCAGGCTCAAGTGGAGACAGCTGGGTCCAGCTATCAACTCAGGAGGAGGCAGCCCTATAAGAAGCCCCAGAAACCTTCCTCCGACGCTTGATTATTTTGACCCATGTGGAACCTGCCTCCCCCTGCCTAGACCTCCTGCCTGCCTATCGACTACGTCTCCTGCCTATGTCCCTGCCTGCCTAACGACTACTCCTCCTGCCTAACCCCCTGCCTGCCTGCCGCCTACTCCTCCTGCCTAACCCCCCCGTCTGCCTGCCTGCCGACTATTCCCCCTCTCTGCTCTGGACTGGTTAGTACACGTACATATTTCAACACTTCACTCATCTACATATCTACACCACACTAGTTTTGCACGCTAGACACTCACACCCAGACACATAGAGTACAGTTCCACTCACATCTCATTTACATTATCCAGTTCTCTGGCATCCACACATTCCCCCCACTTAGGCCCCGTTAGAGTAGGTTTATTCTTTTGTCCATCATTTTAATAAATCCTTTTATTATTAGTTTGCCTCTTGTGTCCGTCTGTTCTGGGGTTCTGCCACACTTGACTCTTTTGCTAGTGCTACCATAACAATGATGACCATTTCTGTGATTTTGTAGAGTCAAACAAGGATACTGATGATGAAGGCTGCACATCAGCTTCACCTGCACATCAGGGTATGTTGTACAGTATACAATACATACAATATAAGCCATCTACTTCTCTGCTTTCAGGTTGTTATGAATACAACTATTACTACTATTACTATTACTACTACTATTAAATTGATACAACTATTACAATTCCTGCATTGCTTTAGGTGTGTCTAGTCAGCCACTCTCAGTCTCAGACTATGATACTGACAACGAGGACCAGCCATCAGTACCTGCAGGCCCTGCATTTTCCTGTGGGGACAGTGATGTGGCAGGCCTTGCTGCCCCACGTGGACCTCCTGGTCAGCCTTAATATGTAATTGTTCATATTAAATATACTGTAGCCCGCTTAATATATTGTACTACTTCAATTCTTTAATCTATGTATTAATGCACCAATGAGTACTTCTGTCTCAGAGACTTGAAGGCAGGATCTGATTCTCAGGCTTTTGTCACTTTCAGATATTTCACAGTCAAGAGCAAAAGGTCCCACTCAACCTCGGCTAAAGATTTTTCCCAAGACTGTCCAAGGTGAGAAGAGGAGGTCGTTCAATCCGCCGTGGTATCAGCTGCATTCATGGCTTGAATATTCACCAAGCCGAGATTCAGCCTACTGTTATCCTTGCAGACACTTTTCCCTGCCTAGTGCACCACAGTCTGTTTTCACGTCAGAATCAGGTTTTTCTAATTGGAAGAAAGCAATGTTCAAAGATGGTGGCTTCAAGCAGCATGAGAAATCTGAGTGTCACACTAATGCCATGTTTGCTTTGAATGAGTACAAGAGGGCAGCACTTACAGATGCTTCCATAGTAGACCTGATTAACAAAGAATACAGAAAAAAAAGTGCAAGAGAATCGCAGCTACATAAAAACAGTTGCAGATGTATTGCGTTTGACTGCAACTCAGAATATAGCCCAAAGAGGTCACAGTGACTCTGAAGAGCACAAAGGGAATTTCTTAGAAATTCTTGAAATGATTGCTAAACACAATCCTTTGGTAGCCAACAAAATGAAGGCACAAGGTAATGCAAAATACACCAGCAATACCATCCAGAATGAAATTCTGCAGTGCCTAGCTGGTATGGTGCGTGATTCTATTGTGGCAGAAGTGAAGAAGAGTGAGTTTTTTTCTGTGATTGCTGATGAAACCAAAGATCTGCAAAAGAAGGAGCAGCTCTCATTGGTTGTTCGATATTATTACAACGGGGCTGTCCATGAACGTTTTCTGGATTTCAAACATGCCCAACATCTAGATGCTAAGGGGCTTAGTGACATGATCATCCAGTCTTTAGAAAACTATGGCCTCGACTACAAGTCTAATCTGGTTGGGCAAGGCTATGATGGGGCCTCAGTGATGAGTGGCAAACACTCGGGTGTGGCAGCCAGAATTAAGGCAGAGGCCAAGCATGCGTTTTATGTACACTGTAATGCGCACTGTCTGAACCTGGTCTTAGTTGACACTGTAAAGTCAGTCCCAGAGGCTGATTGCTTCTTCTCGCGTCTTGAGAAGATCTATGTGTACATGTCTGGATCTTATGTGCACCAGAAATGGCTTGGTGTTCAAAAAGAGATGTATGGTGGCCAGGCCAGGGAGTTGGTAAAACTAAGTGACACAAGATGGGCATGTAGAGCATTGGCTTGCAGGAACTTGATGGATAGGTTACCAGCCGTGTTGCGTGTTCTTCAAGATATATGCACAGAAAATCATAGAGACAGATCCATTGATGCTCGAAGTTTGCTTGCACAGATTGACCTGACCTTCATTGGCCTCCTTGCAACCTTCAGAAAACTGTTTGGAAACACAAAGCTCCTTTCTGACTTACTCCAGTCACCTTCTGTTGACTTGAGTAAATTGTACAGGAAACTTGAAACTTTACAGTTAAGAGAAGCAATTAGAAAAAATTGTAAGAAAAAGAAAGGAGAGGCAGCTAGTTTTTTATGTTAATGTAACATATGTTTAAGAATTATTGTTTTTCCTTGTACCTGTACAGTGTACAGTGTTTTTTGTTTTGTTTTGTGTTACAATTGGAGTGCCTGCATGTTATAGTGTACAACATATGCTGGTTTGTTTAAAGAATAAAAAACATCTGAGTTTAATATTACATTTGTATGGAGCCACTCTGTTGTGTTGTGATTGGTAGCACTGGGACTTTTAAACAGGGATTGTTATTTTAGGGTGTGTTCTCACTAGAACATTTGCTTCACTTGGAATCAGAGTTTAGGATGAAATTCGCTTTGCTCTGCGTTGTTTGGAGCTGTGAGAACGCACATTCGAAGTCACTCCCGGAGCAAACAACCAACACATGCTCCGGCGCTTGAAAAGGGTGGTTTCGCTCCGGTTAGAAACGACGCATCGAGGCTGTCCATAGGAAAACAACAGTGCATGCGTGTTGATCTGGATAAGAGCGGGACGAACGGGCAGTTTTCTATTTTCCTGACCAATCAACTACCACATCTGTTGCTTCAATTGCCTATGTTACTTTGTTTACATAAAGGGCTGTGAGAACGCAAATCAGAAATAATTTATGCAACAATGTTGCAAACTTATCCGCTTGCTCTGGGTCATGATTCAGATTTTCATGTAAGAACATGACCTTAGTAGCCCAATTAAAGTATACAATGGGGAGTGGAGACAGAAATGGTAATAAAAAGCACAAAATGGTGTGTACAAATTCACCAGAATGCAGGGAATTAAGTGTTAAATTCTCAAAATTGTGCCACCCATGCATAACAAGGTGCCCCACCTGGGCCACCCCAGTGAAAAAGGTCTGGACACGCCACTGCCTGTGCTAGATGGGATTGTTTCACTAAGAGACAAGGTGTCGGACCAGCACCCGGTCCGCATACTGCGGGATACCGGTGCTGCACAATCTTTTATACTGTCTGACGTGTTTCCCTTCTCTAATTCATTAAGTGGCTCTCGTGTTCTGGTGCAGGGCATTGAAATGGGCTTGGTGTCTGTGCCTCTCCAGCAAGTATACCTAGACTGTGAGTTGGCTAGGGGTGTGTTCAAGGTGGGTGTGCGTCCATCCTTACCAGTGAAGGGGATTACATTTTTACTAGGAAATGACATCGCTGGTGACAAGGTTATGCCAGTATTGGAAGTTTTAGAATGTCCCACTAGTTTACAGCCAGATGTGTTAGCTCAGGAGTTTCCTGAAGAGCTCTCTGTAGGTGCTGTCACCCATGCTCTCCCCAACCTTAAAAGTGACACTCTGTCTAAGAGCCAGAATACGCCGGTGGAGTGGAGTGTTCTCTGGTCTTTTATACTTGGAGCACCGGGTGCAATCAGCACCTGAGGAACAGGACACAGCTGTTAGGAATCAGGCGTGAGGAATCAGACTGACAGACATGGAGACAGACAGTGTGTGTGTGTGTGTGTGTGTGTGTGTGTGTGTGTGTGTGTGTGTGTGTGTGTGTGTGTGTGTGTGTGTGTGTGTGTGTGTGTGTGTGTGTGTGTGTGTGTGTGTGTGTGTGTGTGTGTGTGTGTGTGTGTGTGTGTGTGTGTGTGTGTGTGTGTGTGTGTGTGTGTGTGTGTGTGTGTGTGTGTGTGTGTGTGTGTGTGTGTGTGTGTGTGTGTGTGTGTGTGTGTGTGTGTGTGTGTGTGTGTGTGTGTGTGTGTGTGTGTGTGTGTGTGTGTGTGTGTGTGTGTGTGTGTGTGTGTGTGTGTGTGTGTGTGTGTGCGTGCGTGTGTGTGTGTGTGTGTGTGTGTGATCCACCCGGATGTGCGAGTGGTGTACCAGACAACAAATACACCAACACCCAAACAGACAAATAGACAGATACCTATGTGCTCACATATCACACCTCCTCAAGGTTAGCGTCCATTCAAATACACTATACAGCTTACATGTACCAAGAAGATTAAAAGTTTGTCAGACACAACCTTTAAAGAACCTGAGTTCACAGATAAGAGGTACCAAGCAAACACCACATGCCTCTTCTTGCTGCAAGAGATACTGTATGTGAACACACCATCTCTATCAGCAAATGTTTTTGGTACAGATCATATCTTACAGTCACGTTTTCTGAAAGCTTTCATAAGCCACACTTGACTCAAAGTGAACTTTCAGCATTCTTATTTTTTTTGTATTTTTTTTATTTATTCATAAAGGTAAGTCCCATTGAGATTCAAACTCTCTTTTACAAAAGAGACCTGTTCCAAAAATGTCAGCAAGCAAGCATCCTGCAAATCCTAATCTTTAATTACATTGGCCTGATTTGACCACAGTAAATCAATCTTTCATGACTGATAGACCCATAATATTGTAACATATGATGCACTTCAGTTCACAAGCTTGCCACATGTGCAGGGACCACAGCCCCTACCACTGGTGATTACATAATATTTCATTAATATTCATTGCATGGTGGTAGCCAATCAAGTCAGGGCTAAGGCACAGATGTCCATACAGTCGCAGCATAATGATGTGGTTGAGCTCAGGCTTAGATTAGATTAGATTAAACGTTATTGTCATTGCAGAGTATAAGTACTATACAATGAAATGCAGTTCAGCATCTAACCAGAAGTGCAAATAGTGATATAAGAACATAATATAAAAAACACGTTTATATACAGTTATGAGCAATGTACAGTTAAGGCTTAGAGAATTAACGACAGCATTGCTATTCATATGCTATTTAAAACGGCCTCAACAATATATACTTTAATTTTCCCTCCAGAGATGTTAGCAGATGCTTGTTTATGCATCTGGGGCCGCATTCATAAATGAGCTCTGAGAGCGCCAGAGCGTCCACGTGACTGCCTCTTTTCCAATCAAATTACTTGGTCCCTTTATGACGTTGAACCCAGTGTGGCCTGGGTTAAACTAACTCTGCAACTTTGGCACTTTTTGTTGACATTTTTCTGCCTACAAAAGGGGGAATGTGACCAAACCAATTCAGACAGTTTTATACATCACAGCTTGACAAACATCACAACACATCTCAACGTGACATACATCACAACGCATCACAGCTTGACATACATCACCACACATCACAGCTTGACATACATCACAACACATCACAACTTGACATACATCACAACACATCACAACTTGACATACATCACCACACATCACACCTTGATATACATCACAATACATCACAACTTGACAAACATCACAACACATCCTAACATCCCAAAGCCCCACTTTTTTTAAACCGTCTAAAGTTTATCCCAGTTTACCCCCTATACTTATCTAACTAATATTTCTAATGCATAATCTAATTAATCTCTTAGTACTATGTTTCTTGCACTATCTTTACGTCTTAGCTAAGGCCTTCACTATCTCTCCCCATATCTTTTCAAACTGATCTTTCTTATTATTGTCTATGGCTAAATTCTTCTCTATATTGGTATAATAAAGAATTTTGTTTTTCCATTGTTGTAGTGTTGGAGGTTTACTTGATTTCCAACTTCCAAGTATTAGTTTTTTTAAATATAATTGATGAGTACATAATTATCCACCCCCTAGGGTATCTTACTGTGGCTACATCCTGGAAAAGACAGATTGAAGGATCAAATTTGAATCTTTCCTTATGTACCCCTGAGAGCCAATGTTCTATGTCAACCCATGTTTTCTGTACTCTGGGACACTCCCAGAATGCGTGTATTAGTGAGTCTTTTTTTCCACACTTTAAACAGTTATCTGATACATTACTATAATACTTATGGATTTTATCTCGCGTGTGGTAGACTCTATACATTATTTTATATTGGATTAAACGTAGATTTTCATTAACTGTCATGTCATTTGTAGTATTCCAACACTCTTTCCATTTTAAACCTATATCTGTTCTTCCTAGTTCTCGATTCCACATCTCAATCCTACTTTCTAACAGTTTTTCAGCTACATAGGTCTTCTGTAGAGTTCTATACATTTTACCTATCAAATTCTTATCAATTTCTCCATCAAATATGATATCCTCAATTGTACTCTGCTGCCCAAATGATTTTAAATTAAAATTTAGATTTATGTAGCTTCTTAGCTGCATGCATCTGAAATATTCAGCGTTGGCCAACTTATATTTACTTTGGAAGTCGTGCCATGGAATAATGGTATCCCCTCCTACTAAGTCGTTTATAGTTTCTATTCCCCTTGTTCTCCATGTAGACCAATTTATTGTAGCATTCTGAAGAGCTATCCAAGGATTGTTCCACAAAATAGTACTTTTTGGGATTGATATTGATTCTCCCAGTATCCTCTTAATTTTTTTCCATGACGTTTCTATATTATTTACAATAAAGTTTCCTTTTTTCTTAGTCTTATGTTCTGAAAATAAAAGAGTGTATTCAACATATTTCAAAGCTACATTTTTGACAATATTTACAAAACATAGAGTAAAGTAAAACAATGTTATATTTGGGTAATGATCAGGTAAAATAGAAGCATATTGGGTACAGGTATAACAAATAATTTAAATAACCATTGAACACCAGACCAAATCACTTCTTGCAAGCCTCGTGGCTTTGAGTGCCATTTGTCACCATTTGGATGTTGTGTACTTCATTTATTTTGACAATGCTTTGGCGCCCCCTTGTGTTGTGATGATGTGACTGATGTGGTGCTGTTCCTCCAGGGAGGTGTGTGTGTGTATTCAATCATCACACGTTTGTGTGGGGGGGTAGTGGTTGAAAATCTTCCCCTATGAAATGGGACAACCCTTCAAAACCCTGATACGTCATCAGTAGTATCATAGACAAGCATGGACGCTCGCGATTCGTTCACAACTTAAGTTTCACGCTATCAATCAATCAAAAAAGTCATCAAATAAAAAAGAACAATGCTTCATTACCAGGCCAGTTCATGACAGAATAGCCAAAACTGTTACATTCCAGAGTCATGAAATAATTGAGGTCCACACCACTCAATGCTTTGTTTGTAGCTTTAGTGACAGGTGCCATTCATTCTAACAACACACACACACACACACACACACACACACACACACACACACACACACACACACACACACACACACACACCGTACAATATATAGCACAAATACCGTAAAGCATAACGTCAAAATGTGACGTTGCAAACACCCAAAACACTGTGTCGTACATAACAATGGCAAGTTTATTTCTATAGCACATTTCATACAACAGGGGCAATTCAAAGTGCTTTACATACAGCATTAAAAAAATACAGCAAGAGGAAGATAGTAATAAAATAACATTTAACAAGAATATATATATACAGTGGCAAGAACAAGTATGTGAACCCTTTGGAATTACCTGGTTTTCTGCATTAACTGGTCATAAAATGTGATCTGATCTTCATCTAAGTCACAAGTATAGACAAACACAATGTGCTTAAGCTAACAACACACAAACAATACTAATCTTTCATGTCTTTATTGAACACACCCATTGAACATTCAAAGTGCTAGCGGAGAAAGTAAGTGAACCCTTGGATTTAATAACAGGTCAAACTTCCTTTGGCAGCAATAACCTCAAGCAAGCGCTTCCGGTAGCTGCGGATCAGACCTTCACCACGTTCAGGAGGAATTAGTTCTTCTTTACAGAACTGCTTCAGCTCAGCCATATTCTTAGGATGTCTGGTGTAAATGGCTTTCTTGAGGTCATTCCACAGCATCTCTATTGGGTTACGGTCTGGGCTCTGGGGCACTTGGCCACTCCAAAAGGTGAAGAAACCCTCATTCAAACACATTCCCCTGGACCAATACAAACTGTCACTGCCTCATCCAATCAACTATCTTCTCTAAACCAGCACTCTCTGCCTAACCAATCAAACGCTTCACATTCTGGACTCCTAATCACTCAGAAGCTCTAGCATGTTATGGTCATGGAAGAAGACATGACTCCTATTCTAGCTTTCCAGTAACTCAATCACAAACCCACTTGTCTTTGGCTGGTTTCTTGACATTTGAGCGAGTCAGTGTCGAGACATCTAATGATGTATTTGATAATACAAAACTACAGGTTTTTCCTGCCATAATCTTTTGGTCTATTTGAGCTACCAGTAATTCATTTGAATATGAATTTTTGTTCATATTAGATCTCAGGTTGTTAACTTTTGTCTCAAAATAGTCTGCAAAGTGATTGGCTATATCTATTGGTTTTGTTGTGTTGTTGTCTTTCCTTTATCTGCATCTCTCTCTCCCTATTCTCCACATCCCTTCTTTCCCTGGCCAGTCGTTCTTCCTCTCTTTTCCAGTCCTCCTCCCTTTTCTTTAACTCTTTCTAAGTGTTCATCAGGTGCGTCTCTCTCAAGGTATCTGCTTGACAACAGCAGTACCGTTCTTTCCCCTCTCTCCATCTGTCCCTATCTTCCTCAGACCATTCTACCATACTCTCCTGGCATCTCTTCTTCTCTTTCCTCCTCCTCTCGACTTTACAAGAGCAGCAGTATTCTTTCACTTCCTCTCCCTCTCTCCATCTCCCCCTATCTCCCTCTGACCATTCCACCTCCATGGCTGTTTTCTTTTCCTCCTTACAGACAACACACCCTTTGGCACCCACATCCACCGTTTTCTTTGATCTCTGGTCTCCATGGGGGTCCTCCCCCTCTTCCCAGCACCCCTCTCTCTGTCCTCCGTAGGACCTTTGGCCAAACCGTTCATCTTTCTGCAATCCTCCACCATCCTCTTCCTCTGAGGACAATCCACCAGGAGAAGCTCGTAGATCTGGTCCCATCTGGCCCTCTCCTTCAGCGTCCACTCCTGCTGGATGTCCCTGATCCAGCTCTCCACCTCACGCTTCCCGTTATTGAACCGCTTATCCACCCAACTCCTCTCCCTCATTAGATTCTCCCGAAACCTGAAGTCAAAAAAGTCCTTCCAGGATTCGTCGTCCTTTTGACTCCAGCACCTCATGTCGTCTTCCTGTGTAGAGAGAACGAGTGAGAGATACTGTACATTAAGTTGTCCTGCCACAGACGTTACAAATAAAGGTTATTATTATTATTCAGATCACTTGCATACCACACTGGTAGATGTCATGACATACTGCGACCCTTGTTGCCATAACAAGAATAAAGTTGCATTACCTTTATCAATATGTTGAATTGATAGTGATGTAAGTGAGTTTAAGAGTACACCATGGGGGTTAGGGTGCTTTCTTTCCTTATAACAATCTTCCAAACTGTTGATTTTGATAAGTTTAAGGTTTTGGCTTGATTTTCTTTTTCAGTTATTTCATCCCCCTAATGGCTTCCTTGACTTTCATTGATATCTCTTTGGTCCTCATGTTGACAGACACCAATAGCAGACTCCAAAGGCAAACGTAAAACCCTAGAATCCATACTACACTGACAGCTCTCTTATGACTGCACAAATGATGTGACACAACACACCTGACGAAGAAACACCTGTCAAGCAATTGCTTGACAGGCAATCGAACACTTTTTACAAAAGAACATTGGACATATTTTATTTTCCGTTGAGGAGGCACAGAGAACAATATCATATATCCCATCAATTACGGCTCATTCATCGCTGCGTTTGATCCATGTCTGTCTCTGGAGTTCTATATTGTCCTACACTGTGCTCTTAATGTTGACAAAATTAATTCTATGTTTGACTCAACCTGGTCTAAAATCTTAGACTCTGTGGCTCCCCTCAGGTCCAAACGCAGCAAAGCATTCTCAACACCGCGGCTCAATGATTCCATGCACACTCTCAGCATGCAGGCGTGCGGAGAGAAAGTGGAAAAAGGACAGGCTCCAAGTCTCCCTTGAAATTCTACGTGGTTGCCTGTCTGACTATCAAAGAGCTGTTAAAACAGCCAAAACAGAGCACAACTTGGTCTCTAACAAAAGCCACAAGCCCCAGATTCAATTCTCTCATCAACCCCCTTGTCGCATCCCCTGTTGTGCATCACCTGCTCTCTGTGAACGTTTTTTTTTTCTGGTCTTAGACCAGCTCACGGTCCACCTGCGAGTCCTAAATTATCTGCTCTTAGCTCTGGCAATCACGCCATTTTGGTGCTCCTAGATCTCTCAGCCGCCTTCGATACAGTGGATCATTCGATCCTACTGTCACGTCTTGAACAGCATGTGGGCATCACTGATGTCGCCCTAAGCTGGTTCAAGTCCTACCTGTCCGGCCATAGTTTCTCCGTTCAGCTAGGATAATTTTTTCTCCTCTGAGGCCCCTCTCACCTGTGGGGTTCCTCAAGGGTCGATACTGGGCCCTCACTCCACTGGCTCCCTGTACACTTCCGTATTGATTTTAAATTGCTTTTGATTGTTTTTAAATCACTAAACGGGCAGGCACCTCCGTAGTTGGCTGATCTCCTGCACCACCATACCCCATCCAGAGCCCTAAGGTCAGCTGACCAGCTGCTGCTGGAGGTCCCTAGGACCAGACTAAAAACCAGAGGGGATAGAACCTTTGCAAAGGCAGCCCCATGGCTCTGGAATAGTCTCCCCCTCTGTTATGTCCACACATAGGGGTAATTGGGATACTCTGGGTTTGATTGCTTGTTACTATGGTGATGTATGTATGATCGATTGCTCTGTGATCGTGATGTGAAGCCTAAGTGATGAGCCTATATATCTGTGATGTATTGCTTCTGTCTGTCGTTGATACTCAGTAAAGAACACAGTGACGCTATGCTAAGGTGTGTTGTGTGCTTCTTACCACAAACATAACACCCTCCATGTCAGATCTGCCCAGAGCGTAGAGGCTTTTAAAACATTAGCTAAGACATACCTCTTCTCCTTGGCCTTTGACCTGAGGTGAGCTTGCCTCCCAGCACTGCACTTTTCTGCACTTTTATTTCTGCACCTGTATTTTGTATTGCACCTTGTTTTTGTTTTTGTGTATTTTATTTTTTTAACTAACTTTTGTTGGCTGTGTGGCTGTTTTGTTGCTGTAAATGTGCTATATAAATAAACAAACATAACATGTATGCAGTTAACTGTGGCTTTAAAAAAAAAGACACATTGATTTAACGTTCCATCTCTTGTATAAAACTAAAACACTAAACCAGGTTTAATTGTTCTTGTGTGCATCTGTAAAATCGTGTAAACCTAGGCCAAATATAGATGCCACATACTTTACAGTTGACAAAAAAGACTACGCCATTAGTGTGATGGCCCCTGTGGTGCCTTCTAGGGGTGTGCACTGGGGGTTGAGTGTTTGGTTCTAATCTATCCTGCATCTAATGCCTGGTACACACATAAAGATTTTCTAAACAGATTTTTTATCTGAGAGAGACCCCCACACATGAAGATAAAAAATCATGGATTGAACAGTTTTACAAACCACATACATAAAGATGACTGTCCTACAACAGTCTCGACTCTGGTCCCCCAAGCCAGAAATCTCGTGTGATCAAACTTTGAGCTTCACGCTTTTGCTGGCAGCCACGGCAGGTGGCAAAGTTTGGCACCCACAGGCCACTATTTGGCCCATCAGTCCGGGATTGTGCGGAATGCATGTCGGCATAGCGACAGTGTTCAAACAATATGTTATATTTTGATCGCCTGGACTAGCAGACGGACTGTATTTGGCACGACAGACTTATACTATAAGTTAATATTATACTATATAGACTTATACTATAATAATAATAATAATAATAATAATAACTTTATTTGTATAGCGCTTTTCCTGCAAATGTTGCAGCTCAAAGTGCTTTAATCATTATATAAGTTATAGATAATACTATGTCACAGCACATAGATAATACTATGTGACAGCACATAGATAATACTATGTGACAGCACATAGATGGGCCCTTCCGCCGAATCGGTGCCTTTTCCGTCCCCAGGGGCCCGTTCCACTATGCGAGATTATCTTCTAAGCCTCGATAAAGTTCTAAGCCTCGATAATGTTAGCTTGCGTTCGGTCCCATCAATGTGGCTCAAATAATTCGCTGCTTGGTTGAGCTCCTTCTGAGTCAGATATAATTAGCCTGGTCGCGAGCAGGCTAAAAGACTGGCTAAAGTAATACGTGCGTCAAAAAAGGCTCACAGGCGGAAACTACATCCCGAACGACAGTTCCTCAAGTGTCTTTTAGGAAATATTAGTTCCCACTTCACACGAGATAGATAGATAGATTGGTTGACTGTGTGATAGATAGATAATTTGATATTTTGAAAGTGTGATCGATCGATAGATAGTTTGATTGTGTGATAGATAACTTGATATTTTGAAAGTGTGATAGATAGATCGATAGATCAATAAATAAAAGAGTGTAAAAAAAAAAGTAATTGTTTCAACTTGCATTGCTGTCATCACAGCGGTCTGGCTGGCGCAGTGGTTAAGGCAGCCAGCTAGAGTTCCAAAGGTTGCGTGTTCGAGATTTGATTTAAGTGATTCTTTTTTTTTTTTTTACATTTAACCGAAGCCTTCATGCAAATCGATTTACAACACATATATATATATATATATCTGTCTAAGTGAATCATCTATCCATCAGTAATCGTAAGAAAAAATAATCTATGCCAAATCCAGGGTCTAGTAGTTGAAGAACATAATTTACTCAGAAAGGCTTCAAACACCATTGTAATCGTGTCAGTTCTTGTAAATTAGCCTGCACCATCATTTTATAGCCTATATACTTACTATTACTATATTTTAGATGAGATTTTAGATTAGATTCAGACAACGAAATGCAATAAAAAAGTGTGTCAGAAGAGGGATTCGAACCACCGTCTTAAAAAGACAAATAAATACCACAGCAGCGGTAAATACCACTAGGCCATTGTGACGATAAGATGATCATAGCCTGCTGCTATCACCACAGTAGTAAATATTCATTTATTAAAATATGAACATATAACAATAACTAGGGCTAGTATGACCTACGCATTTAATCGGTCAGCAATTTCTAGCCAAACCATTTCCATCGCCTTGTTAATTGCGGCAGTATTACACTATTTTACATCTTATTTGTCGTCTTCAGCAGCCCTGCCCCCTCCCATCACGCTGGGAGGTACCCCGGTGGCCTCCGTGGAGTAATGCCGCTTTCTAGGCATGACCATCTCCCGGGACCTCAAGTGGGAGCGGAACACCGAGGCCCTCACGAAGAAGGCCCAGAAGAGGATGTTCTTCCTCCGGCAGCTGAGGAAATTCAGGCTACCGAGGTCCATGATGGTCCAGTTTTACACGGCCATCATAGAGTCCATCCTCACCGACTCCATCATCACCTGGTTCCCTGCTGCAACGACCAAGGACAAGGCCAAGTTGCAGCGGGTGTTACGTTCAGCAGAGAGGGTGATCGGCTGTCCCTTGCCCTCCCTCAACTCCTTGCATGACACCAGGGCTCTGAGGAGGGCAAGAAAGATCATGGCTGACCCCTTCCACCCCGGCCACGGCCTCCTCACCCTGCTTCCCTCTGGAAGAAGGTTGCGGCTGCCTAAGGCACTGAAGGCCCGCCACAGGCTCAGTTTCTTCCCCTCAGTCGCCAGGCTGATAAATGACTCTGGCTTCCCCCTCCCCCCCGCCCCCAAGTCTGCCCAGGACTGAATATGCACTGGACTCACTGTAAAAACTCTGCACTGCACTTTATATATGTTGCACTATCCAATGCACTGTTGTCTGTCCTGTGTTGTCCATGTTTTTTGCATTTGTTTTTGTATACACGTGAAAAAAGTATTAACGCACTTACTGTAATGCCGAAGCAAATTCCTATATGTGTATGCATAATGGCAATAAACGTTATCTGAATCTGAATCTGAATCTGAATTCATAAAGATCAATCTTCATTTCGACAGTTTGACTCTTCGGGGCTCTTTATGTCTGCGTGCACGCGCCCATATTGAGGATTTGTAAGCCGGTGTTCTGTGAACACTCATCACACAAGCCTGATCCTGATGTAATGCTATAAATAGTGAATGACATTCTATTTGATCTATTTTGTCAGTTTTATGACCTTATAACAGTTGTTTTATGTTTTATTGTTTAATTTTTAGCACATGGGGATTTCTTCCAAGATGTTTTATGGCAAGAGGAGGGAGAATATTGTTGTGCCAGCCCACCCTGCCATCAGTGATGAAGAGGACGAGGAGGAAGATGTAGATGTGGCAGACCCTGACTTTGTTCTGCCCACCCACAACCATGACCTTCCAGGCCCAAGTGACACGGGCCTTGGAAGAGCCAAGAGGAAGCACATGCAGCCTGCAGTGGAGGTGTTCCAGGTCGAGGACAATGATGACGATGATGACGAGCAGCCAGCACCACAAGCCAAGAGGCCCACCAAACCCAGGAAGTCAGCAGCCAGGCCAACCACCTGGCACAAAGTTGACCTGGACAACGCAGCCCTGCCTGAATACCAGCACAACCCCCCGGACCCCATTGAAACCCCTTTTCAATACTTCACGAGGTACTTTAGCCCTGAAGTCATTAGGCATATCACATACCAAACCAACCTGTACACCACTCAAAAGAATATCAACACCACCTTCACCACCAATGAGGATGAAATAATGACCTTTCTGGCCATCCTCATTTATATGGGGATTGCTGAGCTCTCAGCTGTGGAAGATTACTGGGCCATGGAGACCAGGGTCCCTCAAGTTGTCGACCTGATGTCATCCAAGAGGTTCAGGCTGCTGAAAAGAGTTGTCCATTTCAATGACAACACCGAGCTCCCTGGCACCATCGACCGCTTCTTCAAGATACGGCCATTGTTTGATTTCCTCAACACTGCATTCAGGCGTGAGCCGCAGACACCCAAACAATCCCTGGATGAGGTGATGGTTGCTTACAAAGGAAAGACAGCCGGAAACCTGAGGCAGTATATCAAGTCCAAGCCAGAGAAGTGGGGTTTTAAATTATTTTCCAGGGCCTCTGAGGATGGTTTTGTACATGACATGGTGCTCTACCAGGGCCAGACTACGCTGGAGGCCCACGGTGTGCCCATGACACCTCAACAACAAGCCATGGGTGTCACCAGCCAGATCGTCTCTGTCCTGGCGAGTACCATGACCTTCCCCACCACCACAGCCATCTTTGCCAATAACTTTTTTACCAGCCTGGAGCTGGTGCGATACCTCAGAGACCAAAATTGCAGATACACAGGGACAGCCAGGGACAATAGAATTGGAAAGCCTGCAATCAAATCTGTCAAGGAAATGGAGAAAAAGGCTGTCCCTCGTGGTGAATGTGACTACACCATGAGCGATGATGGGATCCTGGCCGTCAGGTGGAAGGACAACAAAACGGTCACTTTGTTGTCAACAGACATGGGGGTGGAGCCTATGTCCTCAGTCCTCAGGTACTGTCACTTTTATCTTCTTACTATGCTCCTCTTACTGTATTTTTATAATGTATGTAAAGGACTTTGAATTGCCCTGTTGTATGAAATGTGCTATACAAATAAACTTGCCTTGCCTTGCCTCAGGTACTGCAGCGAGACAAAGACAAAGGAGCATGTTAGCTGTCCAGCTGTCATCCGGACCCCCCAACATGGGGGGCATTGACAAGAGTGACATGTTGGTCCACCTCTACCGCACCCCCATGAAGTCCAAGAGGTGGTACCTGCGCTTATTTGCATACGCTATTGATCTCAGTGTCACCAACGCCTGGATCGTTTACAAGCGGGACTGCAAGGCCCTTGGTGAGAATGGCGTGCCTCTGAAGAACTTCAGAATACAAGTGTTCAGGGGTGCCAGCAGGCAGATGCCAGCCACGTCTAGCTCCCGAAGAAGCTCGTTGTCATCGTTGTCATCTCCTAACCCTAACCTGACCGTTGCTGTTGTCCCAAAGCCTGTCCGGGGACACCGCAGTCACACCCCAGATGAGGCTGTGCGGTTTGATATGTGTCTCTTCCATGCCCCTGTACATGCCCAACGCCAGACCTGCAAGTACTGCAGCAAGAAAGGGAACATTCTGAGGTCAAATGTGATCTGCAGGGTCTGCAAGGTCCACCTCTGCATGAACGCTGACCGTAACTGCTTTGTTGCTTACCATGAAGAATGAAGATGTGGCCTAATGCTATCTCATGTGTAACAAGTAATATGCTCCCAGTGTGGGAAATGTATATAATACATTTGGTTATTTGCTAAGCCAATGATAGCTGGGTCAGGTGACAAGGTTAGGGTCTGTGTGATATTTACCTGATGTAACATGTAATTTGTTATTTTGTAATATGCTCCCAGTGTGGGAAATGTATATAATACATTTGGTTATTTGCTAAGCCAATGATAGCTGGGTCAGGTGACAAGGTTAGGGTCTGTGTGATATTTACCTGATGTAACATGTAATTAGTTATTTTGTAATATGCTCCCAGTGTGGGAAATGTATATAATACATTTGGTTATTTGCTAAGCCAATGATAGCTGGGTCAGGTGACAAGGTTAGGGTCTGTGTGATATTTACCTGATGTAACATGTAATTAGTTATTTTGTAATATGCTCCCAGTGTGGGAAATGTATATAATACATTTGGTTATTTGCTAAGCCAATGATAGCTGGGTCAGGTGACTAGGTTAGGGTCTGTGTGTTATTTACCTGATGTATTTACCTGTTGTGGTTGCGAATAGTAACCATTGCACTCTGCTCTGAGGT
The DNA here is from genome assembly GCF_963989245.1 of Nansenia antarctica. Classification (NCBI taxonomy): domain Eukaryota; kingdom Metazoa; phylum Chordata; class Actinopteri; order Argentiniformes; family Microstomatidae; genus Nansenia; species Nansenia antarctica. The sequence continues at coordinate 53,000,175 of NC_137688.1, read as the reverse complement.
GTTTGTATAAGGTGTATATGTGATACACTCATGTTCTAATGCTCTAAAATACATATTCCTTTCACCTTATATGTGTTTTTGTTGTATTTCTTATATATACACTTCTTGGATTTTTTTTTACCACGAACGGGCAAGGAACCATGTATGGTAACTTCACTGACCTTGATTTTGACAATGAAAAATAATATAATATAAAAAATAAAAATAAAAGATGTCTTCTTATGTCCCCCAATAACACTCTAGGGTTGAAATGTAGAATTTCAAAGTATTTCAATGAGTGCCCTATAAAGGGTTAAAATACACATTTTAGTCACGTCCCCAGGTTTTCACCCAATTTATGCTTCTGTGTTTTCTTGTTATGCTTGTTGTAAAGAAAATGTCCATAATGCATTGAAATGACATTAAACTAAGATAATACGATGGTTATCATATAAAATCAAATCTTTATTAATAAGTAATTACAGAAAAGGTAAATGACATTTCTGTCATGACTTCCGCATTTACGAGAGAGTCTGAATGTGACGCTACCAAGCGGACCAATCACAGTTCTTATAGATAACTTTACATTAAATATGTCTATCATAAATATAATTTAAACCCAACGAACAGCCATGGGGCTCCCTGTAACTAATCATTTATTTCTAAATAAACAGGATTGTACATCTCGTGTGAATCGCGCTCCTTATAGGAAGGCTGTGCCTGACGCTTCCATAGGGCGCTCCGTTGGAACGGTGTACTCAAAGCGGCATAATAGCGATTTCTTTTTGTTATGCTTGTTGTAAATAACAGTTCTATGATGCATTGAAATGACACTAAACTAAGATAATACGATGGTTATCATAATTTTTCAAATCTTTATTAATAAGTAATTACAGAAAAAGTAAATGACATTTCTGTCATGGCTTCCGCATTTTAGTCTACGAGAGAGTCGGAATCATATCGGAATCATGTGCTACCAAGCGGACCAATCACAGTGCTTACGGTTGCGTAGGCACTGCCGCGTAGTTACATTTTTGGAGAGGTGCGCGTCAACCGACGCCGTAGGCTACGGCGTAGGCTGCGGGCCTACGCAAGCCTACGCGTAGGCTACGCCGTCGATTTTACGCAGAAGCATAAATTGGGAAGAGAACTTGTAGTCTAGCAGCAAGTCCTCAAAAGGATACCCCTACCCGAGGTAGAACAAATGACAACAATGATTTTTCTTATCTTTAGGGTCTCCCATTAATGAAATTGATTGTTGTCAATTTTTATTTTTGGGGAAAATATGTTTTTTTGGTTGTTCTTTAGAGCTACCCCAATCCCTGAAAAAGAGCCAAATTAGACCAGGCCGAATATGGGGAAGGTGACAAAAAAGCCCATAACTTGAGAATGATCACTCTTTTCCTCTTCAGATTTGCTGAGGTATGAACCAGGTGGTTGTCCTACATCACCAAATAGTCAGACAACGATTTACCTAAATAAATACTGAATTATAGTGCTGTAAACTTAGCTTTAGTTTAGACGGAAATTGTACTTTTTGGTGACAGGAACATAGGACTCCATCACTTTTCTCTCATTTATCAGAAAAACAGAAATCCCTGAAAAATGTATCATTACTGAATTGTCTAGGGTGCTATTGAACACTAACCAGTAGTTGTATGGAAATATCTCATACAGTTCTATTGCAAATGAGATTTCTTTAGACATAGGCCTACCTCTTCTCTGATAGTCAAATTCTGAATGAATGAATGAATAAATGGACTTTATTGTCATTGCTACAGTACAGGTACCAAACAACGAAATTTAGGAGGGGTGGCTCCCCTGGTGTTAGGAAAAGCAACAAAAAAAAAAATCACAAGAAGGGAAGGAGATGGTTTACATAAATAAAGGCTATGTACACAGTCCACTGCACTATACTGTACAGATAGACGACTAGGGTTGTCATATTGCACAATAGTATTGTTTCACGTTATTTAAAGTGTCACAGTTTGCAGGCTTGAAATGTACATGTTTGTGCCTCAGCACTACACCTGATTTTTTCAGTCCAGCAACTGCCATACAATCCGTCCAGACTGTCCAGGGCCCAGAACTTAGGTCTTTGCTGTGTTCAGGGCCTGGACGGCCCTGTGGTAGAAGCTGTTCTTCAGTCTGTTAGTCTTAGCGGCTAGGGTCCTGAACCGCCTTTTCGAGGGCAGCCTGGTAAAGTGTACGTACCCAGGGTGGGTCGGGTCCCTGGAGATCTTGGAGGCCTTCCTGAGACAGCGTTTGTTGTACAGCTCTTCCAGAGAGGGGAGGGGGGCGCCGGTGATCTTCTGTGCTGTTCTCACGACTCTCTGTAGCGCATTTCTCTCCGCTGTTGTGCAGCTGGAGAACCAGTTGCAGATGCCGTAGGTGAGGATGCTCTACACTGCGCCGCGGTAAAAGGTCACCAGTATCTCCTGCTTGCTGTGTTCCTTCCTGAGGCATCTCAGGGTGTATAGCCGCTGTTGTGCCCTCTTGATGGTGCCTTTTGTGTTGTCCTTCCAGGTCAGGTCATCCCGCATGTGCGTCCCCAGGAATCGGATGGTTGAGACTCTCTCCACGCTCTCTCCGTCGATGAGCAGGGGCTGGATCTCAGACTTTTTCCTCCTGAAGTCTACGATGATTTCCTGGGTCTTTGACTTGTTCAGCAGCAGGTTGTTAACCTTGCACAGCTTGCTCAGTTGCTCTACCTCATCCCTGTACGCCGCCTCGTCCCCCCCCGAGATACATCCCACCACGGTGGTGTCGTCTGCAAACTTTACGATGGAGTTGCTGGGGTGGACGGGGGTGAAGTCGTAGGTGTAGAGGTTGTAGAGGATGGGGCTTAGCACGCAGCCCTGGGGGGACCCAGTGCTGAGTCTGAGGGCTGTGGAGGTGTGGGGGCCCACCCGCACCCTCTGGGGGCGGTCGGTCAGGAAGTCCTTGATCCACGCACATATAGAGTGTGATAGACCCAGGTCTAGTAGTTTGGTCACTAGCCTGTCTGGAAGGATGGTGTTGAAGGCGGAGCTGAAGTCCACGAAGAGCAGTCTCGCGTAGCTGTTTCCCCTCTCCAGGTGGGATAGGAGTGGCGTGGAGAGTCGTCGCGATGGCGTCCTCTGTGGACCTGTGGGCTCTGTAGGCGAACTGGTATGGATCCAGGTTGGGCGGGAGGCGTGTGAGTATGTGGGCCCGGACTAGTTTCTCGAAGCACTTCATGATGATTGGTGTGAGTGCCACCGGGCGGTAGTCGTTTAGGCAGCTCACCGTGCTTTTCTTCGGGACTGGGATGATAGTTGAGGTTTTCAGGCAGGGTGGGACGGTGGCCTGGGACAGGGACTGGTTAAAGATGTTGGTGAAAACCCCGGCCAGCTGGTCGGCGCAGTCTCTCAGCACCCGTCCCAGGACGCTATCCGGCCCCGAGGCTTTCCTGCGGTCCACCGCCTTCAGTACGCGTCTCACTTCATGCTCTGTGAGGGTGAGGCTGCTGAGAGCTGGAGAGAGTGGTGTTTGTGTTGCGGTTACCTCCGTTCGCCCCTCGTGGAACCGGGCGTTGAAGGTGTTCAGCTTTCCCGCCAGCAGGGGGTCGTCCTCTGCGGCTGTGAGCCTGTTGGCTCTGAAGTTTGTCATCTGCTGAACCCCCTGCCACATCCGCCTGGAGTCGTTGCTCAGGAGGCATTCCTCAATCTTCTCTCTGTGGTCTGCCTTGGCCGCTTTGATTCTGCGCTTTAGGTTGGCCCTGGTGGAGCTGTACAGCGGTGTGCTCTTCCCTGCGAAGAAGGCGTTGTCCCTCTCGTTGATCAGTTTTTGGACCTTCCCAGTCATCCATGGCTTCGTGTTGGGGTAGACCCGGACCCGTTTGTCCACGGTGACTGAGTTGGTGCAGTTCACTATGTGGTTCAGAACCGACGACGTGTATTGTTCCAGGTCCTCATGCTCATATTCCTGCCATAGGGTGTCATTTAGGCAGATCTGCAGTGGAGCGGACCCTTCTGGCCAGGTTCTGACAGTCTTAGTGGTGATGGGAGCACTTTTCCCCATGGTAGTGTATGCAGGGATCAGGAGGATTGACACATGGTCAGACATGCCTAGATGAGCTAGCGAACTAGCCTTGTAAGCACGTTTGATGTTGGTGTATACCTTGTCCAGTGTTTTTTCTCCTCTTGTTGCACATTTCACATGCTGATAGAACTTGGGTAGTACTGCCTTCAGGTCGACATGATTGAAATCTCCTGCTATGATGTGAATAGCCTGTGGATCAGTGCTTTGTTGGCCACTGATGACGTCATATAGCCGCGCCAATGCTAGGCTGCCGTCCGCGCTAGGCGCTATGTACACACATGTTATGAACACCGCGTTAAACTCCCTCGGGAGGTATGTGGGTCGGCATTTAACAGTCAAGTATTCCAGGTCTGGGGAGCAGTGGCTACTTACAGTTTTCGTGTTTAAGCACCAGCTATCCTTCGTCGATATTATGATCCCACCCCCTCTTGACTTGCCGCTGCGCTGCGTTTTGTCAGCGCGATGTAGGGTCCGTCCCTCCAAGCTAACAGCTGAGTCCACAATAGTGTCATTTAGCCAGGTTTCGGTCAGAATAATCACACAGCTATCCCCCACGATGTTATTTTTAGCAACCTGTAGTCTCAGTTCATCCATCAGGTTCGTCAGGGACCTGACGTTGGAAAGGAAAATACTCGGCAAAGCAGGTTTGTCAGGGCTACGTCTTAGCCTTGCTAGCAGGCCTCCTCGGCGGCCCCGTCGTTGCCTACGGTCTCGCCGCCGGCGTTTCCGCCTCAGGGAGGGGACTGAGTACCAAGGTTCTCCCGGTACACGGGCGATCTCGTTGTATATCCTGTTTTGCTTCAGAAACTCCGCTGTAACTGTCTTGTCGTTTTGCGTGCCGACTTCTAATAAGTCGAGCCTGCTGTAGGTACTATTTACACAACTGTTCCCTATAAGTACTAAAATAAAAGTGTACATACAAATGTACTTAAAAACACAAAGAAACACCAGCGTAGAAGCCACTCCGAGCCTCGCGACTGAGTAGCGCGCCGCCATCTAGTAGAATGGGGGATAAGTGGCATAAGCCTATAAGTTAAGAATGCTCACTCTGATGGTCATCATATTTGGAGAGGGAAATACCATGTGGCTGAACTACATCACCAAATAGTCAGAATAAGAGTAACCCAATAAAATAAAGTTTATTAGTTCTAAATTGCAAGCCTCTAAAACATAGGTGTAAATAGTACAGGTTTGATTAAAACTGGAACCTTAATTCAAAGTACAATTAAATAAAGTCCTCAAACATTAGGGGACACATTTTGACATTCTGCACAGCAGGTGCAGAACTCTGTACAGGGAAGGCCAACAGAGAGGCACTGGCACTTTTCACTCTCTCCACACTTTGCATCTTTGCAATATAAGTGAGTGATGTCTCTCACTTCTGTAGGTGCTGGGGGTTTTGTAAAAAGGACAGGTTGAATGGCCCCATCTCTGATAATCCACCCCTTGCCAATAGGACTCCATAACAGGGGTTTGGGCATGTGGCTGTGACACCATACCGCTGTCTGGAACATTGCTCTCTGCACATGCTGCTGAAATGCATCCTCTGTTGGCGGCAGATTTGCAGAGGCTGTATCTGATGTTGATGCAATTATGAACCTCAGTTCATCCAGGTTTGTGCACATCAATCCATTTCATTAATGGGAGACCCTAAAGATAAGAAAAATAATTGTTGTCATTTGTTCTACCTCGGGTATGGGTATCTCAAAATCTGAGGGCCCTTCCTGCTAGACTAGGGCTGTGTTCGGAATGGTATACTAGCATACTGCATACTAGCATACTCAATGAGTATATACTGCATACTGCCTACTAAATTCATAATAAGTATGTGAAAACCAGCCGACCATTTACACTGTATGCATACCAGTGGCGGCTGGTGCTAAACATTTTGGGTGGGGCACAGGTTATGGGGGCATGCTCCACGGGGAAGAATATCAACTTTAAAATCTGGATTTACAGTCGATTTTAGCATGAGAATAGCTCTACCCCCCTGTACAGACCTCGCCATCCCCTCTACCCCCCTGTACAGACCTCTTCATCCCCTCTACCCCCCTGTACAGACCTCTTCATCCCCTCTACCCACCTCTACAGACCTCTTCATCCCCTCTACCCCCCTGTACAGACCTCTTCATTAGGGAT